>NC_142940.1:8866261-8878761 GCF_046866305.1 Octopus bimaculoides | reverse complement strand
GTTGGTGCTCTTCACGTCGATTCCACTATTACAGTTTGCTTCCTTGAATTCCTTAAATAAACAATCGGTCTGAGTGAGAGAAAAAGATAGGCAGATAGAGAACCAGAATGGGTAGAAGGAAGAAGTAGATAGAAAGAGGAGGAGAGACGAAGAGGGAGGTATGTGAGAGGTGATCTGTGTTACAGCTACTATTATCACCTGAGTGTATATTTTGGCAAAAGACCACTTTACAGCGACTGGGGGGAGAGGTGGGGGTGCTTAGTTAGTAAGTTAGTTAGTTAGCTAGCAAGCAACTCAGGTAGAAGGATGTAGGTGTGTGAAAGAATGATATGGAAATGAAAGCGAAAGAGTGAAAGTGGAATGTCAGGGAGGTGGGAGGAGAGAGGGAGAGAGGGAGAGAGAGAGTAAGAGAGAGAGTAAGAGAGAAGGAACCAGTTGAAATTGCCTTTCATGGTTAGAGCAACCTGATTAAATATAACAAGAGATCTACTGAATTTCAACTTCCTAGAACACAAGAAGCAACTTTGAATGCGTTTTATCCAAATATGAAGCGATTCTCAGAATTGCTATTTCATTCAAGAAACAACCTTTTTTCAGATCTATATTAGTTTCTTGACGTTTTGACTCAACCTATTCTGAAGATTTATTTTCGTAACTTTCATTTATTATTCCTTCCTTTTCTAGCGACATTAATTGCATAACTTAAGTGAAATGAAGTGAAATAGCTATAACCAGGAACTAAAAATGAATCAGACAAAATTCCTCAAGATATTGGTTCTTAAGATTTTTTTTTACCACATCTATATTGCAAAGGAAACGAAAAAGAAAATCTAAAATTTATATGCCGTGATTTCTAAAATCTATGTTCTGAATTCTTATATTGATTCTACGTGATAATAATAATAATAATATATAAGCTCTTATGTAAAAAGAAAGGAAACAAATTATTTTGCTTTCTGAAAAAAAATTTCAACGCAAACATCTGTTATAATTTATAGTCATATTTATCAATAAAATCAATTGTGTTTATACCTATGTATTATTTATATTGTTAGATGCTTTATAGAATCGATTTGAAAATGATCTTTTTTTAGAAACATTTTATAGGTATCTAATGTTGGTATTCAAGAATGAAATTATCATTGATTTCATCTTTTGAATTCCATCTTTTAAATAAGTTATAGGTATTTTATCGATTCTTACTAAATTTTAAAGAAGATCTGTGAAAATCTCTTTATAACAAAATGATAAGTTGAAAATAAAGCTGTCCATACTATTCTATTTACTTATGTCAAACTAAGCAGATTTTATAAGAGATAAGTTGTTTTTTTTTTTGTTTTTTTTTGCTACAAATGACTGACGATTCTTATCGAACTCATCTAAAGTCGAAACAAATAAATTCAGGCAAAAGCATATACATTATTCAGAAATGAAGTATCAGCAGATTTCCTGTATTGCGTTCACTAGGATCAGTTGAGACTTGAAGAGTTATCATTTGAAACTCTTAACAATTATATATTACTGCAGATGACTACCCTGGTAAGAGGAGTCACTTCATAACACTTATAAACAAACAGGAAGATAGGGCCATTGATAGTCTATCTCTTTCAGGATCACTGCTCACTACCAATAAGGGGTTAGAATTTATCAGCTTTTCGGTTCATGTATAGACGCCGATATTAAATGGGACTGAGAACATATTTCAATACAAATAAAAGTACGGTTATCAGTTGAGATAACAATACCTGTAATATACTCAGGAATAGACACGTGATCGTTTTGGCTAGAAATAATCGTGTCATGCTTGACTATGTATGCCAAGTTATTTAAAAGATATCTCTTTAGCTCAGCTTGTATTACTAGTTACAAGACTTATGGCAGCAATTCTTATGCACGCATTGAACCGAAGCCATAAATGGTTTTGAATCTCACTTGAAACCGTTTAATTCCATTTACATCACTAAACACTATGAAAGATCGTGAATGTAAAACAATATGTCACTTTTCTCATTCTATAAACAGAAACTGCATCTATGTATGCATCTCTATGCACACACACACACACACACACACACACACACACACGTTATACTATTTGATGCGAATGACATGTGAGATAAACTCTTTTTAAACTAGATGGTAGATGCATGCCAATATCATCTAATATTCGTTTACTAATACATACCACAAGATAAGGTAATTAGAAGTGACATGTGTGATCGTATCTATGTGTGTCGACATCGTATTTTATCAATTCCGTAATCTCAAGAAGAAAAAAGGCATTAGGAGTATGCATATATATATATATAAATATATAAATATATATATATTTGTCTTAACTAACATCTTGAAAATAACTAGACCGAGACCGCTTTCCTTTTATAGATTCAATTCCGCATCTTCTATTTCATTTCAAACTAACTGACTACAAGATTACAGACTGAATACTTTAGACGTACTAACTGCTACACAGTGATACCAATTGTTGACATGGAAGGCCTAATCTAATAGCATTTATGTAGGAAGTCTCCCGTAATCTTTCGGGTTGTGTTGGAACGTCAAGGCTAAAAATGGCATCGGTTTTAGGTGTGTGTGTGTGGGGGGGTCAGATAATTCAGCTTGGTATCCTTCTCTCACAAAGCTATGTTCATACAAATTCTTTCCACTCAGTGCTAAGAGTTAACAAAACCAAACTGTAACCGTTGTTCCTGTGTTACCATTTTCGCAGCTAAATGAAATTTCGATTTCAACTTGCAGCTACGCCATATCATCTTCGCTGTTAATAATAAAGAAAGACAGTTTATTCCAATAAAAAAATGCTCATTTTACTGGCGCTAAATGGACTGGAACCAGGACCCAAATGTCATAAAATATCCAAAGTTTCTGGTGGCGGGGGAGGTTTGTGCCAATTCTAATACGCTATGTATTGGTGGTGGTGGTGGGGATAATGATGATGATGATGGTAGAATAATCGAATGATAATTAATAACTGATGGTTTACAACACTCAGACTATAAATCTTGTGTCTGGAAGCTTATTTCACTTCGATTAAACAAGAATCGATAAAATAAGTACCAATAATATTCGATATCGATTTTGATCTTTTAGTCATGAGGGACGGCAAAGCCTTAACTAAATTAGTAGGAGAAAAAAAGGTAAGCATCCAGAAACCGGGTCTGAATACTTACAAGGGAGTGAACTCTGCAAAAGACACCTCGGGTGCCAGATGATGGTGTTTATCACCCGAGGAGATTATGGTGGGATTTGAACTCAGAATGTAAAGAGCCAGAACAAATGCCATAAAGTATTTGATCTGATGTTCTTACAGTTCTGCTAGTTTACCACCCTGGATCAATACTTTCTTTAATTGATCCCAAGAGAATGAGAATCAATATTGATCTCAGCGGGATTTGAAAGTAAGCTGTACTTGAATTACTGTTAATAAAGATATTTACACAGAAACAAAACTCAGTTTAGATGTACAGAGATAGAAGAATACGACAGAATCTGAGCTATTCTCTTCTCAAAGACATGAAAAGTCGTAAATGAAATAAGACATAAAATGGCTGCAATCGGAAGTGAAACTAGACAGCAGGCTCATTTCACCGGAAGTTTTATCTCTTACCTAATGGCGATGTCTACAATGATGGAACCGATACATTATATATTGATTCCTTTTGTGGTCTCCAGGTTACAGATATGTTTGTAGAAGAAGAGAAAGAACGGGGAATATTGTATATTCATCTATTTTCTAAAAGCATTAGCAGTGCTAGAAAATGAATTGCATAAAAAGAAAAAAAAAGGAAAAAAACCCTCCTCAAAACAAAAACAAAAACAAGTGTCAGTCGTGAACCATTAGCATATTAGATATCCATATATTAAATTGGGAATGTATAAAAGATTATCTATCTATCGTTTATTGTCTCATGATAATTCGTAATTCAAAGAAAGCAGTATATTTTAGAAATCGTATTTTCTACACAATTCCACATATTGCTTCTACTCTGGCAAATGGATTGCTAAACATACAATCTGAGCACATCCGTTTCACCAATGACGAGGTAACAAACAAACCACTGACCACTGACCACCGACCACCTTTCACCGTTCGCATTCATAATGCCATGTGTATAGATTACACTTGTGTATTCGCTGATTTATTCATACGACGTTGTAATATTCAGTACAACAGTTACCAAACCTGGTTCAATAACTGAGCAGTCATATCAGTTCGTGGATATGACTAATAATAAACCAGCCAGTTTTCTTACACAGTAATCCTAATTCGTAAATCAATTGAGAGTGTTTATACTTCCCAACATCATTTACTGCTAGGTACTGTATATATCAAAGATGCATTTGGACAATAATACAATATATAAATGCATCTTGTAGTAGCCTTCTTTACTGAAGAGAAGATAACTAACATCATGTCAACCGTTTTGTGTTATTAATTAGCTTAGCCCACTCTTCTATTAATAAGTGCCGTGAACATGTACAGTTAACTGATATTCATTTTTGGGATTTGTTAGATTACAGAGTTAAACTCAGAATTCTTTCACGTTTATAGGGACAAGTGTGCTTTCGTTTTTTAAACGCTTTACATAAGATTGTAATAGGCAATATATCCTTCATTTTGTAATGGCAGTAAATGGGATTTGAGAAATGTTTGGCTGCTATTTCTTGCAAGCCAAGTAACTCCGTCAGAAGATACTTCCCTGAAACGTGCATGTTGTTGCTATTGTTGAGTACACACTATCCCCAGTCAACCCCATCCAGCAGACTTATGATCTCAACTGCGGCCCCTTTCCCCCTTTTTCCCCTTTTTTTATATTTGGAGTTACGTGCATTTGTCTAATGCATCCTTCATTTCTTAAAGAAGACAGGGAGTGATTTTGGAGTAATTTGACTGTTATTTCTAGCAGATAAAATATGCGTAGAGGCTTCCTCATTGGTTCGGTGTCGCTTGTAGATTTTACGCAAAGTTCTAGGTGTCCCATGAACAACACATCATTAAGCACGAATATAATGTTAAGTACTGCTTTATTTATGGGACACACTGTAGGCTTGCTACTTTCACTTGGCCGACTGATTCTCTGATTACCTGGTTCCCTAGCTACCTGGGCCCCTCCTCCTTAGCTACCTGGCTATCTGACTATCTGGATGGTTAATTACCTTCTTGATTGGTCGGTTATGTTATACTTTCTGTACCTTGATGGCGTGGGTAGACAGCTAGATGTACGAAGCTGATAAAACTGAGCTTGTTTGATGAATAGGTTTAGCGAGCGAACGAGCGTGCTGGCTGCTTGATTACGTAGATAGTAATCTGTGTGTGTGTGTGTGTGTGTGTGTGTGTGTGTGTGTGTGTGTGTGTGTGTGTGCATGATATTCGGGCCTTTGGCAGCATCTAATTTTCTATCTTTAGCCTGCCAGCCAGACAGACAGACAGCCAGCCGGCCAGCCTTTTAAGGATGCAAGCGAATGGAAACACTGAAACTTTTCAGAAAATAGCCTGACTAAGTATGCAGGGAATTTTTGCTACACACACACACACACACACACACACACACACGTACGCTTTTTATCTTTTCTCTCTCTCTCTCTTACTCCCCCTCCAACATATATAACTGCAAATAAGTATGTAAACGGTACATACACACGCAAGCACATAAGCACATTATTATGTGTGTATATATATATATATATATATATATATATATATATATACTCGTATGAGGAACTACATTTTCCAGGCACAAGAATTATTGGTGCAGCACAAATATCTATGACTCTATAATTCATATATATATATATATATATATATATATATATATATATATATATATATATATATATATATATATATATATACACATACATACATACAAAAAATGAGCATTGACTGAGCAAGGAACTCAGTATATATGTGTATACGTGTACATATGTGTTTCCATGTGCGTGTGTGTATGTGTGTGTTTGGGTGTGTTCTTGATATGCATTTGTATTTACAACAGCTTATGTAATAACTGAGAGTGCTTCCTTCTCCGCTTTATTCTTATGTATATATGTTTGCGTGTATGTTCGCATGTAAAGAATGGGTGCCTCGCTTATCCGGTACACTCGAGGTGACCTCCTCGCCATTAAAATTAGATCTTCATTGTAGTCAAAATGAATAAAAATATATAAAAACCTGCTAAATAAAGCTAAAAACAATTGTCTAATTATTTGTATAACGAGTATCTTAAACTAAGAGGCAAGCTCCCGAGGGCAGAAGCTTAAGTGTTTAGTTTCGAATCTCGTTGGGGCTTTCATATTATTCACTGTCTTAATATCCTTGGATAGAACATGAAAGTGGCAAAATCTCCCAACGTTATTTCTTTTAAAATATTAAAAGAAAACTCAAGAAATTGGTTTAAAATAAACCAGTACCTTGAACTAAAGATCCTTATTCCGCTATTCCTTTTCTCTCTCTCTCTCTCTCTCTCTCTCTCTCTCTCTCTCTCTCTCTCTCTCTCTCTCTCTCTCTCTCTCTCTCTCTCTCTCTGTTTTTGAAGTAACTGGGTGAACACTGCACTTAAATCAACATTTTATCCGTCTTTACGTTCTGAGTTCAAATTTCGTTGAGGTCAACTTTGACCTTCATCCCTATTGGGGTCGGTGAAATAAGTACCAGCTTAGCACTGTGGTTGAGATAATCGTCTAATCCCCGCCTGCAAAATTTCGAACTTTGTGCTCTATAATAGACAGGATTATTATTATTATTATTATTATTATTATTATTATTATTATTATTATTATTATTATTATTACTATTATTATTGTGTGTGCTGGTAGGGCTATTGGTGCTGCTGTTAGTAATAATCTAACTCAGAGACAAAACCGGCTGCCGTTTTTGCATGTGACAGAAATTTTGGGGAAAATTTCATATTATAGTTATGGGTCTTAACGAACGCTGCTTTCCGCTTCTCATTCATCCATTTTTCATTCTTTCATTGTTCTTTCATCCATTCTATAAACCAATATATATTATTCATAAAATGACCCTTTATTGTTGGTCAGCCTAAGATTATAAGATGTATGTACTCTTAAATCTGTACATATCGCTTTGTTTCAAATGAAAGCATAAGGTGAAATCAAGTACTAATTTAAACAAAATAGTACAAAATATAAATATCATCAAACAAATAAAAAAATCGCGAAATGGAACCCAACTAAAAACAAAACAAAAAATCCTTAACGACCCTCACCAACAACCAAATCAAAAATATTAAAACATAAACAACACAAAAATAAAACAAAGATACGTTATAAGATCGTCCCAAATCAAATTAACAGACACAAAAATTAAAAATTAAGAATAAAAATAAAAAATGCACACTAAAAAAATCGAATTTTTATTATATTGAAATCCAAAATGCAAACGGAAGCGCTTGTTTTCTGGCGGAATTCCGCGGAAAAGCCAACTTCACGAATGGAATAATTAAGGTTTGTTGTGAGATTAAAATCTAAATTAAAATAAAACCATCCCCCAAAAAAGAAAACCTATCTCTTTTCTTATAGATTGTAAAGACTCGACATATTGGATTCGATCAGAGTGAAATAGACAGAGCAGAAGCACGGTTTCGGGTATGTTGTAAGTGGTGTGCTAGGTTCAAACTCTATCTCTGAAATAACCAAATCATAGTTATTCCTGGATTATCTTCTTCCCTCTCTGAATACAGTCTACTGTGATCCTTAACCCCTTTTGTCCCTCAATCCTTCTGCTGTGCTGTTGTGGTTTACCCTCGACAAGATTATTTATTATTTATTTTTTTTTTAGTTATTGATTGATTTATATTTTTATTTGGAATGCAACCTAATACCTCAAATAGGAAATATGTATATATATATATAAGACACGGAATTCGCGACAACATAATCTATGCCAAAAGCAGTTTTCAAGCTGACCAATCCAGATGTGCAATTTAGCCATGTTTAATGAAAACGAACTCAAACCACATTGTGTGCCATTAAGTGATTTGAAACTACTAGTAACATGACGTGGCTTTGGTTAAGACAGTGTATAAATGACAAATAACTGGCCACACTGAGCTACAAAACATTGCTAAAGAGAAAACCAACAATAAACTGTTGTTCTATTCAGGAAGAAAATTATATATATATATATATATATATATATGTGTGTGTGTGTGTGTGTGTGTGTGTGTGTGTGTGTGTGTGTGTGTGTGTGTGTGTGTGTGTGTAACTTATAAACCCTTGAATCCTGAGATAAATCTCGGCACACTGAAATTTAATTCAGTTAAAATGTTGGCAAATAGAAGAGTAATTTTAGCAATGAGCAAAAACTTAATTATTATATTTATTTTCTGATTTCCTAAAAACAATTGTGTAATTGCTGTGGTGTTTTACCCCCTCTTTTTTAAGTTTTAAGTTTTTAAGTTTATTTATTGTTTTTTTTTCTTTTTCTTTTTTTTTTAATGAATTTTGTTTGCAAAACATTTAACTCGATATACCGGGATAATTGGCTAGTTGTATGGGAAGGAGATCAAGGAAAGTTACTTACGATAGACTAGCTTCTTGTCTCTGTAGAAGGATCAGTGGAGTGTTCAAATTGACCTCTCATCTTCCTAACGCTTTAGAAGCCAATGCTGGAGATTACATGGTTCGATGAAGGTCACAAGTTGATTACCTAATCTTGCAGTTGAAATAGTTAAGAAAAGGCTACATTAAAAGAAATAGAACATTAATATTTTGTCTACAGTAATCACAGTTTGGTTCCTTTCCATTTAACATTGCAAAGGCGCCGAAGGTCAACTTCGACCGGGCAGAATCTTGAACAAGAGTATTTTGACTGTGAGTCATTTTATCCTTTATTTTCAAACAGTGGACAACACTCTCCAACATAATTTGAGAAAGATTTGGCTGCTGTTTCTAGTAAGAAAACGGATTGCACTAAGTATTCCTTGGTGACGTGGATTGGAATAATAATAATAATAATAATAATAATAATAATAATAATAATAATAATAATAATAATAATAATAATAATAAAACATTGCGAAGTTCTATTAACTGGAGAAGTCCACAATCAATATATATCGTCCATCTCTGAGTTAATACAAATACACTGTGGTCTTCGATTATTTCATTATCACCAACAGCAGAAATCTAAGCTACACCCGTCCTAGTCACTAAATAGATTCGATATAAATTGATCCAATATAAGATCTCGGTGTCAATTCTGTCAAATGATAAGCTAGATTCTTGTAACGAAGGCATATGGTTTCCCAAGTGTCCTCTTATAGTTCCTAGACTTTTATAAGAAAATTGTCAGCATTTTACAGCGTAAATGCTACAAATAAATATAACATACAAACTTTAACCTACAGGTACATGTTTTTAGAAACGACAGAAAAAGTATTTTTTAAACAATAGGGATTAACAGGAATGGTCAATATATGGTATGGTGTATGAAACATTTGTACATACGTCTGTCAGCAGACCGAGAGCTCACCAGGCCAGAAATTAACCTGGTTTTCATACCATAAAGTAACTAAGATTACACCACACTCCACTCGAAACGGGACACCAGTCTTTCACAAGATTAAGTTCCCAGCTCTTGCCGGAACTCGTTTAGGCCGTGCGCTTTTACTATAAGAGTCAGAAACTCAAAGAAGTATTTCTCGACTTTAAACGAATATTGGAATTTTTCATGTATCAATAAATAAATAGATAAATAAAATCAAAAATAAAAATAACCACTAAAGTTATAGAACTAAGTTTTTTTTTTTAAGGACTTTTTTTTTATTGCTTTTTAATTTATTTGGCTATTTCATATAGCATACCTGTGTGTTGGATGTCATTCCGAGTTAAAAAAACAAAACAAACAAAAACATAAGTATCATAATGGAGTAATTCAAATGAACACTCATCATCATTCCATCATATCTACCCACAAAAATGGTTTAGAAAGCAAGAATTAGCAAATATGGTGGAAGAAAGATTATATATATATATATATATATATATATATATATATATATATGTATATATATATATATATATATATATATATATATATATATATATATATATATATATATATATATATGTATATATATGTACACACACGTATGTATCTATGTGTGTGTGAATGTATCCATACACCACCGATATTCAGAGTTTTTCGTTCCTTGCACGTTATTCAAGTATTGAAGTATAATCAATGAAAATAAGAAAATAAAATAACTCTCGGAGCATCGAAAGAACGCTTTTGCCTCGTATATTTTTAGTCTTATAGAATCAAAGTTAAGAAGCACAAGTCAGGAACTAAAACTTCCAAATATATTAGCAATTTAACCGTCCGTTATAGTTGCATGTTGTAGATAGTTAAACAACAATCTTTGAATAAAAATATAATTCTTCCACAAAGACATTAACTCTCCTATTATGATGCGTTCTACTTTAGATTCTTTTTAACATGTGTATTTCCTTGTTTCTAAGCAGTAAAAGGTAAGCATATGCATATATATATATATATATATATATATATATATATATATATATATGTACATATATAATGAACAAACTAATACAGTTCATTTAAATGGAAGCAAGTTTGAACCCAATGGGAAAGTCTAAAATCGAAATGAAGTCAGTCTTAAAAATGACGTGACAAGAAAAAATTTCATCAAAAGTGTAAGCATGATTGTGCAGTTAAAAAGCTTGCGTTGCAATCACGTGGTTTCGAACTCAATTCCACTCTGCAGCGACTTGGGCAAGTGCCTTCTGCTTTAACCCCGGGCTGACCAATGCCTTGTGAGTGAGTTTGGTATACGGAAACTGTGTGGAAGTTCTTCGCGTGTATATATATATATATATATATATACACACAAATATAAATGTGTGTGTGTATGTGTGTGCATGTGTGCCTCTGTGTGTCTTTGTATCTGTGCTTGTATCACGACCGCTTGACAACCGTTGTTGGCTTGTTTACGTCTCCGTAACATAGCATTTAGATACAAGTCCCGATAGAACGAGCACCAGACATTTTCCAAAAAAAAAAAAAAAAATTCACACGGGTGCGATTTTCCCGATTGAAACCCTTCAAAGTAGTGCCACAGCATGGCCGCAGTCTATTGACTGAAACAAGTAAAAAAATAAAAGACAAGGATAAAATTTACTAGAATTATCCTTGTAATACACTAACTTGCAACACTTCTGTGAAAAAAGTATGCTAAACTTCTTTTTCGTTTTCAGTATATGTTTCGTGTAGATCATTTTAGAAACATGAACAATTTCTTCTCGGGATATTTAAAAAAATCTAATTGAGAAACTACTTATTAGCGGAAAATGCCTAGAGTTACTAAAGATAACTTAGCACGAGAAATTCAACTCCATTTATTCCACCCTCACTCAACATTTAATCTATTCATCAGATACTCATACAATAACGCCATTTTAACATATCACCTGCATGCAACGTAATATGATATTTGCTACATTTTTTTCATTTTTTTTATGTTCATTTAGTGTATTTTTTTTACTTTGCTTTTATTTTGATAATTGTTCTTTTACAATTTTTTAGATTGCATCCAACAATTCCCAAAATATATAAATAAATTAATAAATAAATAAATAAATGAATAAATACGTAAATAAAATGAATATTCCAATAAAATGAAATAAAATTAATACTTTCCCAAACGAATTAAAAATTGATATTGTTATAGTTTAAATTCACATTGTTAAAAAAAAAGAAATTAACTAAGCCGTTGCAATTTAACTATATATATATATATATATATATATATATATATATATATATATATATATATATATATATATATATATATATGTATGTATGTATGTATGTATGTATATATATATATATATATATATATATATATATATATATATATATATATATATATATATATACACACATACATATATTACTCTGACAATTGCTTTTAGTTTATTTTTAATTTTTTTCTATATTTCACACACACACACATATATATATAAGCAAATTTAATACTCTTCGCCCACACACATGCACACACTCGCCACAAACACACACAAACACAGGCATAGACATTTTAATAATATACGTACTGAATCACACATGTATTAATATGTTCTTTCATTTGTTATTTTTTTTTTATCCAGTTAAGAATCAGGGAGCTGGAAGATGCTTTAGACTCCGAGAGGGACAGCAGGATCAGAGTAAGTAAAAATATATTTTTATCTTTCACGTTTCCCAACACTATAATGTAGCCAGGCATTGCAATCCGTTATTGTTAACTCCCATTCGGCAATCTAATTAGATTAAAAATACTTCCCTCCATCTTAGTGGGAAATAATACGAGGACTGACGATGTCGTTCCTCTGGCAGGAAACATAACGTACGAGAGCCGTGACCATCGCTGTATATTCTATCCAAATTGATCCATTGAGGAAATATCTACGAGGTCGGTCAGCCTAATACAAATAACAAT
>NC_142940.1:8831261-8858761 GCF_046866305.1 Octopus bimaculoides | reverse complement strand
ATCCAGATCATTGTTCAGGAACTCACCAAGAAGAACCGTCAACTCGAAAACGAAAATGCTTCATTGGGCAAACGTGTTGAAGAATTGCAAGCTGAGAACGCCAACTTGTTGTCTGCTAACCGCAACTTGGAACAGGAGAATCATCGTCTCAAGGTTTCTAACGCTGAACTCGGAGAGAGAGTTGATAACCTCACCAGAGAGAACAAACAGCTTACTGGTAAGTAGAAGACTAGGAAAATATTCCTACACAAACATACGCACACATATAGACATACATACACACTGACTTGCATACAGATATACACACATACTCGCGAAATAGGTTCTTTTCACAAGCCTAAAGAAACTACAATAATCGAACTGATATATGTATGTATGTACGTATGTATATATGTATGTATATATTTGAATACATATGCATCCATATACATATATATATATATATATATATATATATATATATATATATATATATATGCACACGCACACACACACACACACACACTCACACACGCACACACGTGTACACGCTCTTTTGTATAGATGTGACAAGGATGGACACCTCTTGCAGTAGGTGTTACAATATTGCTTTGGTAAACTTCGTTATCACGTTTCAGTCCGTTTTCTGGGGGCACAACATTTTTTCACATTTCCTGCAAAAGGAAATGCCATAAAATGCACAGTTAACAACTTCACTGTGCTCTTCTGACGACTTCTAAGGCCTTCCTTAGACAAACACGGCCTCATTCCTTACGTGTTCCACACACACAAACACACAACCGTACATATGCACGCACATCCAGTCCCCAATATCCTACTTTGTGTATCTTTCCGTTCAATGTTTTACATATATTCTTTTTATCCCATCGCTTTCCAGACAACCTCCGTGAAACCGTAAACGCATTGAAAGATGCTAACCGTCAACTTGCTGAACTCCAGGCCCTCCGCGCTCAATTGGAAGCCGAACGTGATTCCCTTACCATTGCTCTCCGTGACACCGAAGAAAGCTTGCGTGATGCCGAAAACAAACTGCAAGCCGCCACCACCGCTCTCAACCAACTCCGTAGTGAGATGGAGAACAGACTCCGTGAAAAGGATGAAGAAATTGAAAGCATCAGGTACATTCGCTTCTCCCTGCCGCTCTCGTCATCATCATCGTCATTTTCGTTTTCATCATCATAGTAATTAGTTTCATTTAACACGCTCCACGTAGTAATATCTATTGTGTGTGCGCGCGTGAGTGTGGGCGTGTGTACATGTGTGAACCCATGTGCGTCTGTGCTTCTGCAGTCTCTTCTTTAATCTGCAATAGCAATATATATATATGTGTGTGTGTGTGTGTGTGTGTGTGTGTGTGTGTGTGTGTGTGTGTGTGTACATATATATATGTACATATATATATATATATATATATATATATATATATATATATATATATATCGACACACATGCACAACATATGTTTATCAATATACATGCACACACATACACATAGACACATATTTGCTATATATGTGTGTGTATATGTGTATGTATGTGTATATATATATATATATATATATATATATATATATATATATATGTATATATATATGTATATATGTATGTATGTATGTATGTATGTATGTATGTATGTATGTATATCTGTATGTATGTATATTGCTCTGATCTATTTATTAAACACTACATATATATTAGGTTCTTACCATATGCATTCTCATACACAAATTATATCATCATCATCTTCATCACCATTTTATTATTTCACCAACTTTTGTTTTTTATTCACTACAACAGGAAGAGCAGCGCTCGTGCCATTGAAGAGCTTCAACGCACTTTGGTGGAGGTCGAGACCAGATACAAGAGCGAACTCAACAGACTCAAGAAGAAATACGAAACCGACATCAGAGAATTGGAGTCCGCTTTGGATGTTGCCACCAGGCAGAACGCTGAACACGTCAAAGTCATCAAAACTCTGCACATCAGGATTAAGGTTAGTTCGAGATTTAATTTTACCGAATTTATTTAGCTTTTTTCTTTTCTTTTCTTGGTAGCACCCTGTACTATGAATATTTGGCACCGAGAAGTCGAAATACCACAATTATTAGTTTTACTGTTATTGCAATTGACTCCTCTTACTTTCTGGTCATAAATAGCTTGCTGGAAGGCTCAGGGGTTAGTCGTACTCCACCTCAACAAAGCATATATAAACTAAACGATGTCCCTAACCATAAACCACAGTAAAGCATCCTTCTCCCTCTCTTCACGGAAAAATACTTCTTCAATCTTCCTTCCACTCTTAACCCCTTTATCCCCTCTACCACCTACTTATATATTCTTCATAATCCCTTTTTATAATGCCCCCATTTCTTATTTTTTCTGTTTCTCTCTGTCCTTTGCAGGAAATCGAAACCCGTCTTGAGGAAGAACATCGTATCAGCGAAGACCTCCGTTCCAGCTTGTCTGTATCTGAAAGGAAACGCATTAGCCTTCAAACCGAACTTGAAGATTGCCGTTCTCTTCTTGAAACTGTAAGTATTTATGATTCCACATCTCGATATGGTCACTTGCACTGACCATTTACAAATGAGCATGGTGACCATCGGTTTTAGTACAACAGCTTAATGTCCTTATGGTATATCATTTACGTACATGAATGTGGCCATATCATAGTTTGGCTTAGATAAAAATGTAAATTGTGTGTGTGTAAATGTGTATGTGTGGAGAGAGAGAGAGAGAGAGAGAGAGAGAGAGAGAGAGAGAGAGAGAGAGAGAGAGAGAGAGAGAGAGAGAGAGAGAGAGAGAAGAGAGAGAGAGAGAGAGAGAGAGAGAGTGACAATGACCATATAAATATCTGCAGAAATCACGTTGTGACAGTCCTCGCTGCTCCACTTAGGACACGCGTACAAGGTTAAGGACCAAAACGCTGTGATCCTAAGATGCCTGCTGACGATACGGAAAGGGTTCCGACGTTGCGAAGAATTCAGAAGTAGAACTTGGAAAACCACTGAGTAACTCTTGCAGTTTCTTCGTAGGACAAAGCATCTTTGATATTTATTTCACTTTGCACTTGCTAATCAAAGTGTGAGGAAACGTAACCAAACTAAGTCGTGGTTTTAACGAAATATTGTCGAAGATTGGTACATTTTTATCGATCCAGAAAAGAAAAATGGAGAGCGAAATTGGCTTTGGCAGGATTTGCACTATCAAACATTCGAAAGGCTCTGCCAATTTACCTTGTTTTAAAAGTATCAATTCGGGTGAAGGATTGGCGAAACTTATAGAGAATCGGACGAGTTACTTCGCCGTAACTGTTCTGTCTAATTGTGTTCTGATAGCAACGCTTGCTACCACACAAGTGCTAAGCTGTCGAGGGCCTTTTCCTTGGATAAATATATATGTGTCTGTTGGGAGGATAAAGATTTGCATACTTTGCAGCAGCTAAATTTCCTGAACAAAAAAGATGTCTTTATCAGGCCTGGAAACATGTTAAAATGTATGGTCAACATTGACCGACAAAGGTCATACAAATTGGCAAAGTAACCATACTGCATTTTTTGATGTCTTGTCAAGCCATCACATATCTAATATTCATGGAAACTACATGAATGACGCAATATTCCATTTTCTCCCTTGACCCTTGACCTGAGTTTAGTCAAAAAGAACTAATATATTTGTTATGATACGCATTGTAAAGTGAGAAATAGCCTCTTAACAAATCAAATTTGCAAGATGACTTTGATTCTTGTGGATATTTTACTTTTCTCATGTTGTTAGGTTAAGCTTGAATAATGCAACTTTTTATTTTCTGTTCTTGTATCCTTAAACAAATAAATGTTGTTGCCGACCAGTCGAAAAATAAAAACGCTAATATATATATATATATATTTTATTCTTCCAAACAGGCTGAACGTTCTCGCAAGAATGCTGAAAATGAATTGCACGAAACCACTGCACGCTTATCCGAATGCCAACTTCTCATCACTTCCCTTACAAACGACAAGAGGCGCTTGGAAGGTGACATCCAAGGTATGCAAGCCGAATTGGATGAAGCTATCAACAACATGCGTGCTGCC
Organism: Octopus bimaculoides; assembly: GCF_046866305.1. Taxonomy (NCBI): domain Eukaryota; kingdom Metazoa; phylum Mollusca; class Cephalopoda; order Octopoda; family Octopodidae; genus Octopus; species Octopus bimaculoides. Next base: position 8,854,685 of record NC_142940.1, on the reverse strand, counting down.
AACGATCGTGCTGACAGGCTAGCCGTCGAAGTCAACCGTCTTGCTGATGAACTCAAACAGGAACAAGAGAACTACAAGAATGCTGAAAGCCTTCGCAAGGCTCTTGAAATCGAAGTCAGAGAAATTACTATTAGACTGGAAGAGGCTGAGGCTTTCGCCCAGAGGGAAGGAAAGAGAATGGTTGCCAAATTGCAAGCACGTGTAAGTAAATGCAATTTCTGGAGCACATAATCATCGCAATTTTGTATTTTTATTTTTCCATTGGTAAACACTTTTTCTCATTTTAACTTCTTTTTCATTTGTTTTTATTCATTCATTCATTTCGCTCTTTCACTCTTCGTTCTTCTTCCTTTATATTTTTCTCTCTTTTACTCAGTTTCTTATACTCTTTCTTGCTTCTTTTCTTTCTTTGATTAGTTTTTGCAGTTAGTTATTCCGCCATCAGCTTTCTTTTTCTTTAGTCTGTCTGTCTATCTATCTATCTATCTATCTATCTATCTATCTATCTATCTATCTATCTATCTATCTATTTGTCTTTTTTCTTTCTCTTTTTATTGTCCTCGTATCTTTTTGCATTACTTTTTTCTTATCTTTTTTCTTCTCTCTTTCGATTTTCTCTCTCATTCATATAACGAACTATTTTCTTACTCTCTCTCTCTCTTTCTCACTCATTTCTTTCTTATTCCTTTCTCTCTCCTTCATTCTCTATCGTTTCCATTACTTATTCATTGTATTATTGAACTACCGATTGATTGATCAGTCATTAATCAATTGATTACTTCAACTTTCAGGTCAGAGACTTAGAAGCTGAACTGGAAGTGGAACAACGCCGATCAAGGGAAGTCATTGCTTCTTATCGCAAGGTTGACCGCCAGTTCAAGGAATTGTCCACAGCTATTGAAGATGACCGAAGAGTTATTGCTGAATTGACCAGCGCCAACGACCAGCTCTTACTCAAAGTGAAAGCCTACAAACGCCAATTGGAAGAGGCTGTGAGTTCGACGCCATCACCGTTATCTTCGTCGTCGCCGCCGCCATCGTCGTCTTGCTCATTGTCGTCATCATCATCATCATCATCATGTCCATCATCATGTCCATCATCATGTCCATCATCATCATATCCATCATCATCATCATCATCATCATCACCACTACCACCACCATTTCATCGAGTTTTAATACATGGTACTGAAAAAAAATGTATGTGTGTGTACTTAGAAAAGTGTCAACTGATCAGATATGTCTGTGTGTGAATGAATGTGTGTGTGTGTATGTGTGTGTGTGTGTGTGTGTGTTATGTGTGTGTGTGTGTGTGTGTGTGTCTTCATGCTAAAGAACGTATTAGTAATATTTCTGAAAAACCAATATCAGTTTGAATTAATATTAATCTAAAGAATTAATATTAATCTAATATAGCTTTGATGTTAATCCAGTATAGCTTTGATGATAATCCTATATGGAATTGATATTAGTCTAATATAGCTTTGATAATAATCTTTATGTTAATCTAATATAGTTTTGATGATAATCTAATATAGATGCAATGACAATCCTATATAGGATTGATGTCACTCTAATGATGATGATAATACAATATAATTCTATACAGGTTTAATAATAACCCAATAAAGAAGTAATATCAATCTAATATTACTCTTTAGAGCGGCGAGCTGGCAGCGTCGTTAGCATGCCGGACAAAATGCTTAGCGGCATTTCGTCCGTCTTTACGTTTTGAATTCAAATTCCGCCGAGGTCGACTTTGCCTTTCATCCTCTCGGGGTCGATAAAATAAGTACCAGTTGATCACTGGGGGTCGATGTAATCGACTCGCACCCTCCTCCGAACTTCCTGGCCTTGTGCCAAAATTTGAAACCAGTCTAATATAACTTTGATGATAATCCAAAAGAGGTCTGGCGATAATCCTATACAGGTTTGATAATAATACCATACAGGTTTGTTTTCCTATTTTGATTTTGTTTTGACACTCCATGGCTGATTATAAAAAGCTGACTTCTCTCACATGTAATTCTTTCATATTCCGGGAGAAAATTGCTTAACCTATGCACTTCAAAGGTTATAAACAGCTTTGCCTGGAGAAAGTTAATTACCTTTATTACTTGGAATATAAAAGGGAAACCCAAAAACATAATCTTCGAGGATGCTGCAATCATTACTGAATGGAAACCCTGAAAATATTTCCTAAACGGCTTAGGTCCTATTATTATACTAATTTCTCGCCTCTGACCAATAGGCTGTTTGTTGCTCTGTTAAAACACCAGCGTCTATATAATAATTAAAATGCGAGGCTTTCGTTAAAACTGCTATTTCGTTTTTCTTAATTGTGAGTCGAGAGTTTGAGCAAATAGAATATTTTTATTTTATTTAGAGAGTAAGAAACCACAGTAACTTAATAAAATATCGTTACTTGTCTGCATTTCGAAATGTTTGGCTTTTTCAGGAGGATGTTACCACAATTACCTTGAACAAATACCGCAAGGCTCAGCAATTAGTGGATGATGCTGAACACAGAGCAGATTTGGCTGAGAAGAATCTTTCTGCGGTACGAAGGTCTCGTTCGATGTCCGTTTCAAGGGAGATAACCAGAGTCGTGAGGATATAAGCAGATGCTGAGTGACCCGGAAGCCAGCCAACCACCGCCGACGGTGAGCTCTACTCACTACTTATTTGCTTCAACACCACCACAACCACCACCACCATCACTGCTACAACACTTTTAAATACCCTTTTAACACATTCACTTTTAGTAAATAAATATTGCAAATACACCACTGCTTAGTTAATACCTAAACACAGCGTACAGGACAAACAATAAATAAAGAAGGAAACAGTATTATGACAAACAGAAAAATAAAATCATAAAATGGCAGAGAATATGATAGGTAGCATCTGATATGTAATATGGACAATAATGTGTATTCCATATACTGATTTACACATTTGAATATACATACATGCATTATCAGACATATAAATGTATAGCTAGATACATTGCATTATTTTCACGGAAAACACATATACACACAAAAAAAAGTGTAAAAACTAATTTAATGAGCAGTGTTTATTAATTATAATAATTAATGTCACTGCTTGTTGTTTTTTCAATCCATCATTTGACAAAATAGCGATAATGTTCGGACAATTTCTTCCGACAAGAAGCAAAATGTAATGTGAAAAAAAACGCATGGAATCTGTTGTCATTCTTCCACACGAATGTACCTTATTGTTTTTTGTTTTTTTTTCAATTCTTCTGATTATTACTTGTTTTTTTTTCTTCTTTGTTGTTTAACACGTTTCTGACACTTCCTACGTTCGACCGATAAAAGAGCTAAAAAACACAACCAAAAAATTGTTATTTTTTGCAACATCGAAGAAACAAAATAAAAGGAAAAAATCAAAATAAAAAAGTAAAAATATTAAAAAACGTTAATTTAATTTTCTTTTTTTTTTTTGTTTGCGAATTAATTCACACCGCTTTTCGTTGCCAGAACAAAATGTTAAGATATTTCGAATAATTCCTTTGCAATCACCAAACCAAAGTTTAGAAAGAAAAAGAAAAAAAAAACGCAATAAAAAAATTCCACTTGAAATTGTTTTTAAAAAATCGGAACAAATTGAAGAAAATGGAATAAAAATAAAAATGAGTATTCAATAAAGAATCCCAAAAGTTAAAACCGTCTTTTAAATTCCCTTCAGTATGGTATTTTCGTGATAAAATTTATACCCCATAATTTCTTTAATATCTCAATTTGTTTAGTTAATCCTGAATTTCTGTTTAAATGCGACGAGCTTCCGCATATTTTCCCCGACTCCCAACTTCCACTTACAAAACACTCTCTTTTCCCGCTTTTCCCCTATCGTCTGCTTTCCCACCCTACCTATCGTCTGCTTCTGCTCCCCCCTGTCGTCTGTGTTTTGCATTGTCTGTTTTACTGTACTGTTTATAGTTTTAGTTAATCGGATTTTGCTTTTGTTAGTTGTCGTTTTTCATTGCTTTTGTTTTGTTTTCGTTTGCTTTAGCTTCTGTGTGTATATTCGTTCATCCAATTCAATGGACATAAAGAAGTCCCTATGCATTTTCTCTTGCCAGTTAGTGAGCTCGCATGGAGAGTGATCGACTGGAGTACTTAAGCATTTACTTTAGGACTTTCCAAGCTTTTTACTGCTTCTGTTTTGCCGGGACTCGAAGGGCCTCGTTTTTTCCTGATGATAGGAAGCGGGATTTGAACTCAGAATGAACGGAGCTGAAACTGGTATCGCAAGGCATCTTGTTTGACGCTTTGATATTCCGCAAATCCGCTATCCCGGACTGGGGAATTTTTATCAATCTCGAAATGGCGAAAGGCAACATTGACTTTAGCAGGAGTTGAACTCAGAAGAGATATCGAGACGCATTCTTTCGGACTCTCTGACAATTCTGCCAGTTCGCCAAGCGAAGATCAGGAGTGCAAAATTTTGGCAAAAAGAGAAGAATACTTTTGTCGACCATGGATAAAGAAGAAAAGGGAAATCTTAACGTTCCGGACAGGATCCCTTGGTTAGAAATTTTAAAAAAATTCGAAGGAACTGGCTCAAAACGTAACAATTTACATTTCTCTCCCTCATGAACCTCGAATATATTCAAATTTGTGTACATTATTCACTGATTCTGTCCATGCAGCGGTTTCTCCTTTGCTGAAAGAAATCAGGTCACAGGAATAGAAAGAAAGACAGAAAGAAAGAGCGTGTGAGAAAGAGAGAGAGCGCACGCTAGAGAGTTAGGGAGAAGAGAGATGGTGGAAGGGATGACAAATCTTTTAGCAGTAGTATTTTGTTAGAAGTTTGTGTTCGAGGGATTTTAAAAAGTCACATTAAATATTTCTATTTTTATATTCGTTTATTTGGCCAATATTTTAAAGAAAAGCAAACAACAATCAAATAAACAAGCAATAAATGAATTTCGAGAAGGAGAAATCTTTATTTGACGAAAAGTGGAAGACGAGATTTTGGTTCCAAATGACTGATTTCAGGGAAAATATTACAAATGATGTATAGTAATATTAGAGAGAGCGTTGTCAAAATGTTTCCAAAAGCAAGCGTTCATTCACATAGTGGTACATTAGTAAAATGGTTAGGCACATAGAGAAAATGCCATACGTCATTTACTTACGGCATTTTACGTTCTGAGTTCAAATACTGCTGAGATCAACATTATCTTTCCAACTTCCGGGGTCGATAAAAAGTAAAAGCAGTGCAGTACTGGTATCAGTATAGTTGGTTACATCCCTACTCCATCCCAAACTGTGGTCTTGTGTCTATATTAGAAATGAATAATGAACGTCAGACGACATCTTAATGTGAAGTAAAAAGGAAAAAAAAAGCAAGAATATATTTTGTGGCACCTACTTTCCTGTATGCTGTTGAATCCACAAGAGAAGGTAAGGATGAAGAAATGTTGTAATTCAAAGAAAATAAAGGTATTACAACGGACGAAACACGCACATACACAATGTACACGTACATACATATATACATTCACACATACAGTAGTTGTGATGGCAACACTGTCACTAATCCAGTATGAATAGGTAAATTACGAATGAAAGTTACGCATCTGTGAAAATTTGACAATGCAGGCTACATTCAAGAAACGCACGTAAGATTATGTAACTAAATATTATATACTCAAACTCTCCATACACATATATATGTATAAGTACATACATATGTACGTACACACACACACACACATATGTATATGTTCATACATACATACACGCATACATATATAAATACATGGGTATATTTTGTTTTTCTGTATTCACTTAGTCTTACTAGCTTTTCTTATATCCCCAAATGCAATGTCCTATTACAACTGATATTATTGGACATCGTATTTAGAAATACTGATAGAACTATCAGTTTATATACTTTATATCTTTAATCTCACGTAACTTTCATAATTCAATGCTTAATTAGGATTAAGTGACATTTGTTAATCTGTCAACACATAAATATAACCACACATAAATACAACTTGAGAGTAAATTATGTCAATAGTCATACTTTTATTACAAGCTTATTATTGCCGAGAAAAGATTTTAAACGATGGTATTCCGTCATTCCAGATTCGTACCCGTGTGAGAACTTTTATATGGTTGTTTAATCAACTAGAAATAACAACCAAATCTTCTTTAAATGACACTCTGCCGTTTTAAAGGACAAGTTTATATCAATGATGTCATATTAGGTAATGAAATTATTGATAAACTATGTCATCGTGGCAACACCTTTGATCATTTGTCTGACGATTAAGGTTGACTTATGACTATAACAATGGCCTAGATATCAATTAATTTTTAACCAGTTAGTTCTTAAAGGCTGTTGCAGAATGCAATCATATTGGAAACTTACATCTGGTGGATTTCTGTGATTTATAATTGCTTATAGCACTAGTCTTTGTGTCGAGATATAACATCTGTCTTTGGATATTTGGATCTACATGTAATTCCGTCAGGAGCCCTTTTTTTTTCCTATTTTGCACCAATCTCGTCATTCATAGTTTTATGAGAGTCGTGTACTTTCCGCTATACTTTCTTTATTTTTCAGTCCCAGTCCTACAATAGATGCAAGATCCGGGAAAGTCGAAACCGTGAAAGCTTTTCTTTAAAATCTCAGTAGGAACCATTTGCAGGCAAATGCTCCATAGATAAGGCAATATATATATATATATATATATATATATATATATATATATATATATGTATATCACAAGTATCCCAACCCAAGCAGTATATAATGTGTGTGGTTAAAACTTCGACTGCAATCAAATTTAGTAACTAAACAAACACAAAACAAAACAAGACAAAACGATGAATTTTTCGTGACTGCTTTGTACTTTTTTTTATTCTATTGAAAATGAAAGCCTTCTATAATTCCCCAAAGTTCGTATACATATTTTTTCAAAAACACAGAAATATATTGCTTTTACAATTTTTATCCCTTATTTTTGCGTCTCGTTAGCTTATTATCTTCACTGAGATAATCGTATTTTAGAACCTCGATGGCATCAGAAGAAATGATAACGTAACATGAAAAAAAAAAAGAAAAAAAAAGAAAAAGAAAAAAGAAAAAATAGTCAACAGAAACGCATTACTGAAATCTTTCAGCTATTTTATTGAATAATTAACAACTGATTATTAATTCAATCTATTGTTTCATCTTTTTTCTTCTTTTCTTTTCAGATGCCGTCTCAAAAGAGTGTCCCACTTCTTTCCTGCACATCCCACCAGATCTTCCAAGTTTTACATGTCGGTTTTCAGGGTACCACTTCACTTCTTGCCACCAAAAAATATCATCTGCAAAAGGGACATTTATTTTTCTAACGTTCTTTTATAATTTATAAATCTGCATTTCAAAGCAAATTTTTTTTATATAAGAAAAATTTTCCCTAATTGCTGCGTGATTACCACTGCATGTGTAAAATAAAAGAAAAAAAAAAATAACAAAGCAAAACAGCGACCTCTGGTAACCAATTTTTTTCTCTTTAACATTATATATATATATATATATATATATATATATATATATATATATATATATATATATTTATATATATATATTCACTTGTCAAAAAACAAGGAAGTTAGTCTGCAAGATTTTATGTTGAAAAAAACTTTCCATCGTTTTTGCAAGTTACTACGTACCGATGGCTTAAATAAATCTCACTTGAACGGAAAGTGTTGATTTCTTATGATTGTCCATTGTGGACAGATAGCTTTCCGATACAGTAACATATTTGTGTTCACATGCATTTTTACCCTCTGCCGTCACATCCTTCCACTTTTTTCACTTTTGTGAAAATGAAACGCAACACACAGACACACACACACATACACCATGATTTTGGTGATTATTAAATTTTTTTTTTTTTTCCTGTTTTTACTTTCTGAATTTACAATCTAGAGTGGAGTAGCGAAACTTCAAAGAAATCTTGAAGTGAAGAAAAAAAGACAACTGAGAAGAAATATCAATTTTCTTTTCGTGTTTAAATTTATTCCGTAGTTCGTCAATTTGTTTGAAACCTACCTTAAAAGCAACAGAAAGCACGTTTACCCACAAGTTTTTCTCTCTTTTTTTTCTGTTTCTCACTCTCCTTCTTTCTCTTCTTTATGTGCCATCTTGGAAAACAAAAGACTAAAAATACCCCCCAAAAAAATCCAAAAAACAAAATGAAGCTTATTCTGTGATGTCAATTGTTTCTTCTATATTTTCATATAAGATATCATATTCTGGAGGAGAACTGGAATTCATATATATATATATATATATATATATATATATATATATATATATATATATATATATATATATATATATATATATATATATGTATATATATATATATATATATATATATATATATATATATATGACTTTTTAAAATATATCTAAAAAAGACACGATTCTGTTCGTTTAAATGACATGTTTTTTGTGTCATTGCGATATAATTGTTTTTGTTTAAAGTGAATGCAAAACCGATTTCAAGAAAATGGTACACGAGTTCAAAAGTCTCTACAGCTATCTAATAATCATTTTTTTTCTCTCTAATTGAAGAAAAAAAGAAAAAATTCTTCAGCAGCGATTCTTCCTTTACATACATACATTTATCTATTTATTTAATTGTCTAATTAAAGCCTGTTGCTGGATTTCAACGGTACCTGAGATCAATGACTCTTTTGGACTCATTTCAAAATTAAGGTATTTTTTTAAACAAAGGTAAAAAAAAGGAGGAAAAAGTCCAGAAAGAAAATTATATTTTTCTTTTCCGTGATTTTTCTTCGATTTTTTTTTATTTGTAAAGAAAAAATATAAGAATACGTCATTGTAATTTATTATAATTATTTTTATTATTATTGTTAGCTGTATATTGATAATGTTACTGTTTGTCTTCTGTTTGCGACTGAGGTCTGGATCCTACGTAGGCAAATGACAAATGGTATAACGTCATGTATAACTGCGCTCTATGAAAATAATAAAAAAAATCTGCACTATTTCCATTCTGTGATCGATTTACTCAATCATTACATATATATATATGTACTGTTACATATGTACTGTTACTCATATTCTTCGAAAAGTTCTTTCTCCTTAGAGGTATCTGTTATAGAACCTTCAGGCATGATCAGGGGAGACAGCTGTGTATAGCTTAAAGAAGAGGAGAAAAAATAGCAACCGAAAACATGACAAACCATAGAAGAAAATGATAAGTCGATAGAAAGTATTTTCAAAAAGGACATCAAAATAAACAACAAAAATACAAAACAAAAACAATATATATTAAAACATCATTGATGAAGAACTTAAAATCTTGCTCTCCCCTCCCCCACTTCCCTCGGGAACTGTTCAGTTGCATTCATTGACTTCCAAACTCTGTGTAAATAACTGGGGTTTTTTTAACGTTATCATTATTTTAAATTTAAAAAAAGAAAATTAATTTAATTTATTATTAATATTTTTGTAAATTTTAGTTGTAATTTTTTTCCCTCTCTTTTTCATTTATCTATATTTTTCTTCTTGCATCTTTTATTTTAACGACTTTGTTTATGTATCTATTCTTGAAGACTGGTTAAAAAAGGTCACACACACACTACACACAACACACAACTCATATATATATATATACACTCATACGATACACAGACATTGTATCGAAATAAAGCAGGAATAAATCTCTAGCTCATTTATAAACTAGAGCTATCCCACCTATTCTCTGAAAAACGAACACTTAGAACTTAGGTAACAAATATACATATTATTCTACCCCTATGATCGGGTTATATTCTTTCAACTTGATAGCTTATCGACAGGGAACAGATCACATTGCTTGCCACTGGTCTCGACTGAGTTATATAAAAAACGAAGTAGAATTTGTCTCGTGTAAATTAAAAAAATTGATATTCCATATTAATAATCCGTTACAAAAAAAAAATGACATATTTCATCTAACAATGATAATGATTGTGCACAAAAAAACCCCCCAAGTAACTCTGCTAAGCAAAATGGGTGTTATTGTTGGAGAAATTGTGTTGGAGGCTTAAAAATAATTTTCATACATACCATAACACTTATGGTCGTTTTTTATCTGATGTGATCAGAGTTTCTCTGATATTTTGATAATTATAAAATTAACTAAACAAAAAAAAAAAGTATTGCATCAAAAATATATTTAAAAAATAGCAATGGTAATTAATACAGGAATTCATTCTTTTTAATGAATTTTTTTTTCACGAGACAATATTGAAATTGGTAATCTGTATTATCGAACAGATTAAGCTAACGACGAAAGACAGATCAAAACAAAACAAAGATAATCCATGGGATTTTCAGGGATTTGTTAGCGTATGACTTTCCCGCTCTTTAGAGTATTCCAACTATAGGGGAACCGGATAGATGCAAGCTTGCGGCCATATTGCTATCATCTCTCTTTGTGTTTTCTATGACTCAGTCTTATCTGTTTACCTGACCATCACGTATATCACCACGATTTTGATTCTCGGAATAGACGGTGTTATTATTATTGTTGTTGTCAATAATGATAATAATAATAAGACAAACTTACATGCTCCTTTCCGTAAAGGCTTGTCTTTTCAGTCGTTGCGAATTAACAGAAGGGAGTAATTTTTGTGGGTTTACTAAAGAAAGATATCACTACTGAACAAGTGAGGTTTTATTTTAAATATATGACCCTCTTAGAAACACCAACGGTCGGCCTTAGATTTGAAGACACTGAGAATTTCTAATCTGGTGATTTTGACCGGTTCTTTTGGCAAGAACCGAATCATGAAGATTGGAAATATATATATATATATATATATATATATATATATATGTATATATGTATATATGTATATATAAAAATACACAAATGGGTTTGCTAGCAAAGACACAAAGCATAACTTCGTTTAGCCGAGCCGTTTCGACAAATTTGATCGGTAGGGTATAAATGAAGGCCCTTTCGTTCCCAGAAGCTCTTGCATTCTAAGACCAGCTTTCTACATGCCTTAAATGGATGCTTTGGTGAAATAAATTTTGCGTATTTTTAAAAGATAATTAAACTGAGACGAAAAGTAGGATGAGAGTCAATTTGAGCGGATTTTCTTTTAGCAATAGTAGATAACTGAGAAGTTAAAAGATGGTTGGCATTCAAGATTTATTTCTGTTCGAGTACTACTGAAAATTTCGTGGGTTAAATCTTTCCAATGATCTCAAAATTTCAAAGAAGAATGCAACAAACAGAAAGCGACAGGAAGGTCGGGGCGTTGGGAGGTTGGGATTTATCTCCCCTGACCACCGCCATTGTTCGTGCGGTTGATCATTACGCTTGACCAAGCGAACGATTAGAGTGCTATGATGCAAATAATAATGTAATATTTTATATATTTCTGGTGAAGCGAATCGTAACGAGAGAACTTCACTCGATTGAATATTACACTTAACAAATTCTGTATAAACCGGGAAAGGTTACAGAAATACAGTTAAAGTGTGACCATAGAATACTGCGGTAGTTAAGAGCGGGAAAGGATCGGACCTGTTATTTAATTATATTTATTATTCGGGGTCTCTGGAGACTTTTTCAAACAATTTTTTTGCCCATATACATATATATATTTATATTTCTTCATGTTTTATAATCGTTTGGTGTTCGTAACATAACAAAAAATAAGTAGATAAAACTGACCCATCTTCCTATTTTATAAAAAAAAATATATAATCAACATTAATATATGTCAGCTCTCTCTCTATTTCTGTCTCTCTATACATCTTTCTCTCTCGTTTCCGATCTAGTTACACACACACACACACACGCACACACACATATATATATATATATATATATATATATATATATATATATATATATATATATATATATATATATATATATATATAGTTGCTGTTGTTTGTCCGTCCCTTTTGCACCTGCCCAGTAATTCTTAACATATCTGATTCCAACTACCTCCCTCTTTCTACCATTGTGAAGTATCTCTTGTGTTGTTCCTTAACTGTGAAAATATAGAGGAAGAGGAGAAAAGAAAAAGCCGACAGACGCGATTTTTTTTCTTCCGTTTGTGATATTCTGTAAACTTGCAATTTTTCTTTGATCTTATATATATATATATATATATATATATATATATATATATATATATAAATACGTATGTGTGGCAAAATATGTTCCAGCTGTCTGAGTTTTCATAAGCCAATATTTTCCTCCTCTTTTTCTTGAATTCCTTCTGATATATATATATATATATATATATATATATATATATATATATATATATACACACACATACACACATGCCTTCTTTCTGCACACGCTGATTATTATTATTATTACTATTATTATTATTACTACTACTACTACGACTATTATTACTATTATTACTATTATTATTATTAGTACAATTAATGCTTTTACTAATATCACTGCAACAAACAACAACAACTACACCAATTACTACTACTACTATCACTACTACAACTACTGCTACTTTTATAATCAGTTTATTTCTCATCATTTTATTTTTTTAAATTTTATTTATTTATTTATTTTTTTTGTAAATTTATTTGCGAATGGACAGTTGATCTAAAGCTACGGCTGGTATTCCGATATACTCTTCCTCATGCTAAACTCCACATTGTCTGCTAAACAAGTTGTAAATAACAACAACAACAACAACTACAACAACAACAACAACATTAGCAGTAATAACAAAAAAACATTAATAATAATAATATTACAGCAACAATCTCTAAAATAAATAAAAGAAAAATAAATAAATTTGTCAACACATTTTACAAGGCTTAATTTTATTCTTTCCCGTTTTCATTATTATTATTATTATTATTATTATTATTATTATTATTATTATTATTATTATCATTATTTTAGCAAGGATGGCGGATTGACAGAATCATTAGCACATCGGAAAAAACGCCTTGCGGTATTTCTTCCGGTTCTCTGTTCTGAATTAAAATTCTCCCTCCGGATCGATAAAACGTAGTACCAGACTACGTTCTGAGGGCGATGGTATCGATTCCCACTCCACTCGAAATATTAGCCCTCTGCCAAAATTCAAAACCAACAAAGGTGGTGAGCTGGCAGAATGGTTAACTACGCCGGTCAAAAGCAGCATTTCTTCCGGCTTTCCTTCTGAGTTCAAATTCCGTCGAGTTCTTCTTTGCCTTTTACCCTTTTGATATCGATAAAATAAGTAACGATTGGACACTGGGATCGATATAATCACCAAACCATCTCCCACAAAGTTTCAGGTCTAGTGCTTATAACAGAAAGGATTATTATAATTATAACATTTTAACTCAGGTTTTGTTGGCACTTCTGGAATCTTGCATAAGTAGCGGGGGTTGCTACCTGTAGCATACGGTTCCATGCTATTTGTTCTCTTCAACTATATAATACTTTCCTGATGATTCTGGCCGTGCCAAGGCGGCAAACCTTTTGTAACAGCTTTCTACCAGACACTCTCTTCCAATTTCTATTATGCTCTTCTTAATATCTACTGATACTGTTCCCAAGACCCCAACAATAATTGGCACTATCTTCACCTTTTTCATTTTCCACAATCAAGCCATTATTATTATTATTATTATTATTATTATTATTATTATTATTATTATTATTATTATTATTATTATTCAAAAGCTGTTACATGCTAATTTCGTTAGCAAAGATGTCATCTCGCAGTTTGGTGACGACAATCCTTCTCAAATCTCATGAATGTTTCTTGGAATTCTTTCCAAAATACAGGATAATACTTCTCTGCAAGTCGACAATAGGTGCCTCAATTCCAATGTCCTTCAGTCTCTTGTCAGTTTATCTCAAGTGTACCAATTACCACAGAAATAGTTGTTACCTTTGTCTTCCACAATCTCTTTATTTCTTTGGCTAGTTCCTGATATTTCCAAATATTCTCGATTTCTCTGATATTCACTATATTATCATAATGGCATTGCAAAATCTATGATCGTACATATTTTATCTGGTCTACTTGCTTCATTACTGTGATCTGTCTCTGTGGAGAAATCCCATAAAACCCTGTAATTATCATTCATCATCACAGCCTTTGGTTCGTGTTCATACCTATTACTATTATTATTATTATGACGGCAAGCTGGTAGAATATTTAGCGGCATTTTGTCCGTCTTTATGTTCTGAGTTCAAATTTTACCGAGGTCGACTTTGTTCTTCATACTTTCGGGGTTGATATAATAAGTACCTCGAAGTCGCTGGCCTTGTGTCACAATTTGAAGCCGTTATTATTATTATTATTATTATTATTATTATTATTATTATTATTATTATTATTATTATTATTATTATTATTATTATTATTATTATTATTATTATTATTATTATTGAAGGCGGCGAGCTGGGAGAATCGTTAGCACGCCAGGCGAAATGCTTAACGGTATTTCACCCGTCGCTACGTTCTGAGTTCAAATTTCGCCGAGGTCGACTTTCGGGGTCGATCAATTAAGTACCAGTTACGCACTGGTAATCCACTTAACCCCTCCCCCAAGCTGCCCTTGTGACAAAAATTTGAAATCATCATCATTATTATTATTATTATTATTATTATTATTATTATTATTATTATCCAATACAACATCCTCAAAGCAAGATCGTGTTTGCAATATAAAACTGTGATGGAAACAGGCACATAACAAAAAACTAAACAATAACAAAAATCAATAAACCGTATAAAAAAATGACATGCAAATATGAACAAAATAAATAACACGCATTCTTCGAGGACATCAAATTGAAATGAAAACAAAATTCATTCACACTCGTGAAGTGAAACAATTTTTGTGGACTCGGTTTTGCAGAAATTTTATCCATTTAGTTCGAGAAACTTCTACCAAAGCTTCTAATCACTCATTGTGACTGTGAGAAGTGACTGTGATGTGAATGAGTCAAACTTTATTCTGAAGAGAAAGACATCAGTCTTATTACATGTACTTATTGATCTGATACTTTCTAGAGGAAAACCACAACGAAGTGTTCTCTCTAGAAATACAACGAAACGTATATATTGAATTCGAACACGCATGCTGGGGGCTCGTACTTTCGTACTTTACCCACTCGACTATGTTTACTTTTGTCTACTAACATTTAATATTTACTTATCTAAGAATAGCAGCTGATGGAGTTTACTTTTAAAGACAAACTTGGAGGACTATGGCCAATAGGTGGCGCTGCGATGTAGCAAAAGCGCTGTTACCGTCCTCACTCACACACAAACACTCTCACTCACACATACACACGCACACAAACACACAAACACAAACACATACGCGCGCGCGCACAAATCAAGAGCCCCTGTACGGAATCTTGACCTGGTAGGCTAGAAGTAGCAGTCAAATCTCCCTGAAATCATCCCCTACCGTCTTATTAAAAAAGGACTTATTCTTTGTAAATATAGTACTTATTCTATCGGGTTGCTTTGCCGAACTGCTAAGTTACGGGACGTAAACACACCAGCATCGGTTGTCAAGCGATGGAGGTTGGACAAACACAGACACAAACACACACACACACACAATATACGACGGGCTTCTTTCAGTTTCCATATACCAAATCCACTTTCAAATTTTAGCACAGGGCTAGCAGCTTTTGAGGGGAGGGGGAATTCGAGTGCATCAACCTCAGTACTTGATTGATACTTATTTAATCGATATCGAAAAGATGAAAGGCAAAGTCAACCGCGTCGGAATTTGAACTACGAACGTAAAGCCAGAAGGTATACCGCTAAGCATTTTGTTCGGTATGCTAACGACTCTGCCAGGTCGCCGCCTTAATGTAATAAGATAATAAGAAAAACAAATCGACTATAGTAACATCCTGATATTTTGTTACAGTCTTTAATGTTCTGAGTTCAAATCCTGTCAAAGTCAATTTTAGTTTTCTGAGGTTAAATTTTGACGTTATTCTGATGTCAAAACAGAAAAAAAAATGTACCACTCAACTATTTAATTCTCTAGCCCATTTTCCTCAAATCCTTAATCTTGTTGCTGTGTTAGAATTGGTAGTAGACCTTATCGCAGAAGCATTCTATCTTTAAGGCTCCTTATCACAGAAACATCCTATTTTTGAAGGTCTTAAACGGAGTTCACTCTGTTACAAACAATCGCTTAGAGGATACAGTTCACACTTCCTCCCTCCGTCCCTCCCCCTCACGCCAGTCACGGAGGGTTTGCAAAGGGTCAAAGGCACCACTCTTTCTTCTTGGCTAAATAACGGAAAAGAAAAATGTCCTATATGTCTTTTTATATGTAAGTAGCCTACTCTGTGGTCACGCAAGACATACAGTACATACATACATACATACATACATATATACATACATACACGTACATCTCTCTCTCTCTTTCTTTCTCTCTCTCTCTCTCTCTATCTCTATCTCTCTCTCTCTCTCTCTCTCTCTCTCTCTGTACACATACACACACACACACACGCGCAATATATATATATACATCCGTGCGCTGAACTGTGTTGACCGAATAAGAAGGATGTGTGCAATTCTTGTAGATCTTACTGTTGCAATAAACCATATATATATATATATATATATATATATATATATATATATATATATATATATATTGGAACACACATACATACGCACTCTCTCTCTCTCACGCATACACGCATATGCATAATACTATTATCAGATATCTTTACTGTAAGAAAAAAGAAAGATTGGGAGAAGAGATGTGAGGAATAGCAGAAAGTAAGAGATAGATAGATAGATAGATAGATGAAGAGAGAGAGAGAGAGAGAGAGAGAGAGAGAGAGAGAGAGAGAGAGAGAGAGAGAGAGTAAGAGAGAGATGAGAGAGAGGGGTGGTGGAAAGAGGGAATGTTCTAACAACTGAAATACTGGAATTTAAATAAAGCTGGTTCTTTTCAGCTCAATCTAGCGCCAAGATCACGTGCTCAATGTTTAAACCTTATGCAGTTTATCGATATCCGCCATCTTTCACCTAGGTCGAAATGACAATACCTTGAAGGGTAAATCATATACTCTCTTTCCTGCTCCCCCTCCCTCCTCCGCCTCTCATATATATATATATATATATATATATATATATATATATATATATATATATATGTGTGTGTGTGTGTGTGTGTGTGTGTGTGTGTGTGTGTGTGTGTGTGTGTGAATACACACATACACACAAATATAAACACATAGATATATAAATACATATACATATTTATATATATAGATATGCATACATACACACATACACACACATATGTACATTATATATATATATATATATATATATATATATATATATATACATATATATATAAACATATGCATAGCCATGAAATACTTATAGATGTGTATTTGTCCAAATAATTAACTTCTAATTATGTTACTATCTTCTAATTAACAAAATTAGCTAATTCCAATGTTTTCCAGCTTGATCAAAAATTCTCTTTTCGGCATTTACATTTCACTATTACAGTTATACATCCGTTCTATCAAATAAGAATTTTTCTTATTAGTTCGACTCACCACAACCGTCCAGTCATCATATATATATATATATATTATGTATTATCCAAGAATTTCCCCATATCTTGATTCATTCATCTGCAGTGGTGCCCTTCTATAATTCATTGATGGTGTTTGAACTTTCGACTTCAGTCAGAGAATAGATAATAGTTGAAACACGAAACCAGGAGCTATGCTAATTAGACAGCACTGCATCTTCTGATATCTTTCTCCATAGACTTTGTTTAAATCACGACATTCTTTTCATCTACTGATCTAGATTCAAAATTCAGATATTTACTTGCTACAAGTTTGAACTTGCTGCCTCGATTAAAACGATTCGCTAAAAATATAATAAATAAATGTGTCCTTTTTAAAGCCTAGTCAGGTTCATGGGCCCCGGTATCCCGGTTTCAATGGCGTATGTGTTCGCCAGCTGGACGGGACGGGACGAGACGCCAGTCCATCGCAGTGTTACTCATTTTTGCCAGCTGAGTGAACTGGAGCAACTTGAAATGAAGTGTTTTGCTCAAGAACACAACGCGTCACCTGGTCCAGGAATCGAAATCACAAACTTACGATCATGATGCTGACACGCTAACTACTCAGCCACGTACCTCCACCGCTAAAAAAAATACTAATTTTAATATATACGCCTTCTGGTTTAATTTGATCCGTAATATTTTTTAACCGGTGTATTTCCTCACATAACCTCCCAACTGTATCGATCCTGGGGTTTACTTGGTACTAGTAAGAACTTGACTTTCTTGACGATATTTCAATTAAATATTTTAATTTCAATATCTTCTGGTTTTATTAATCCAAGGATTCGCTTTTCTTCCAAGAATTACTGGAATCATATGCATTTTTAAAAATATATTCTGGATGCTATCAACTTCTTTCTCATGTTCTTATTTCTGAAATCAGTAACATTTCGATCCGTAACATTGTTTCACTTCATCTTAAATTATTGGACAATTATAACCGAGCAGTTATCTATTCTATTCGCCTTACCTCGTCTTGCATGGTTATCGTATAAGTTAGCATAGTTAGAGTGGTAATTGCCTTGTTTGTATTGTTGCAAGATGGAATCCAAGTACGGGAAGATAAGAAGTTAAACGAATTCATGAGTAATAGAGTTGTGAGGGAGTTAAAACGACTGGAGAAACAAGTTCCATTTGCTATATTTTGTTTAGGGTGACATTTTGGCAGTTTCAGAAATAACAACAACAACAATAATAATAATGACAATAACAATAACAACAACAACAATAACAACAACAACAACAATAATAATAATAATGGTTTCAACAAGTTCGGTTGTAAGCCGACTCCTTTGACCCCAGTATTCACCTGGTATTTATTTTATCGACCCCGGTTGAACTCAGTAACGATGATAGCTTCAAATTTCGGTACAAGACCTGTAATTTTAAGGGATGGAGTTAAACGATTACATCGACCCCATTACCCGAGTGGTACTTTACGCTATCGATCTCCGAAAGGATGAAAGGAAAATTTGACCTTAGTAGGATTTGCATTCAAAAAAGTAAAGAGCCGGAAGAAATGCCGCTAAGCATTTTGTTCAACGAGACAACGATTCAGCCAACAGCAACAACAACAACAATATCAATAATAATAATAATAATAATAATAATAATAATAATAATAATAATAATAAAGGTCACAGAAAACGAGAAAGCAACCATACTCTGGGATATGCCAATACACACAGATAGAGAAATTAAGGCCAATAGACCAGATATAGTTGTCAAAGATCATGAAGGAAAAAAATGCTTTCTAATTGATGTATCAATACCAGCAGATGACAACGTTTCCCTAAAAGAAATGGAAAAACTTTCAAAATACAAAGACCTGGAAATAGAGGTAACTCGAATGTGGAATCTAAAAACAGAAACAATTCCTATCATAGTATAGGTATAATAAAAAATATTCAGACAAATACATAACAAAAACACCAGGACTTACAAATATATATAACATACAGAAAATTGCACTACTGGGCACTGCACACATCTTACGCAAAACACTTTCAATACAGTAACCATAAGAGCATCACAGCAAACCACAGCACATACCCAAGGCACACAGAGCTGCGCTCGGTAGTGAAGTGAAAGCACGTTATAATAATAAAACTACTGAATAATAATAATAATAATAATAATAATAATAATAATAATAATAACGAAATTTTCTTTATTTACCTCTAAGGATTCACTAAGGATACCATAAAATGTGGGTTCATATAAAAATAACAGCAACAAAGAAATAAAATTTCACACTAGATATAACTCTCCCTAAACAGGGAGATCTCCAAGGGCTGCTTGTAGAGACCTCACAAAACCACAGTCACTCTGACCATTAGGGATCCGTCCTGCATGTGACAGCAGTTGTTCGACATGACTCCACAAATCAGTAATGCTCGGGCACTGGACGCGTGCGTAGAGAACTGTTTCATTGCTCTCCGTATACCCGTATACGCGCCTTAACTCTGGATACGCAGTTTTCGTGCTTCACATTGAAGAATTTGTCGAATTCCAATTTCGCCGCGAATACGTCGATTGCAATTTCTAAGCGCCTCTTCCAAGTTTTTAACTGTCTCCCTGTATTCTAGTTTCCTCCGTCGCTATAACCTTACTAAACCAAATTCGTTCTACTCTAAGGCAAACCACCATTTGTTGTTGATGGTTGCCACCGTCAACACCCGCTAAATTAATTCGCTAATGAGATCTCTATAAGCTCGGCGCGCCGGGAGAGGCACGTTTAGCTTCCAGTAACCAGGGCCCTGCCCATGAAATCTATCTAGGTCGACCGTACAAATCACAATTTTGTGGTCTACATAGCCAACCATTTTAGAATGTGGATAGCGTATGCTATTGTTTTCTACTAGTCTACAGAACATTATCTAGTTGCATTCGAAATAACCCGATTCGCCTTTCTCCTATAATCAATCCTTAACGAGATATTAAAACCCTATTAGTCACTTTGAGTTAGCTTTTATCCATTTCGAAGTGAAAAACTAAGGCGATGAACACACTGGATAGATTTTTTAATCTAATTAATGCCCAGTGTTTTCGTTACTGATACCAGCTTTTCTTGTAAACTTATCTGCTTACTCAGATTCTGTTTCCATGCCTCCAACAATCAAATCACATCACATCAGTTTAGAGGTATTTTTTCATTGTTTCAAATTCTAAGGTGAACATTATTTTTACGATAGGTCGTTCACAGAACTGCTGTATGATGGCAGAATCGTTAGAATATCTGACAAAATACCATGTGATATTTCTTTCAGCTCTTTACGTTCCGAGTTCAAATCTCACCGGAGTCAATTCTGCTTTTCATTCTTTAGGAGTCGATAAAATAAAGTACCGATCAAGTGCTATGGTCGACGGTATCAATTAACCCCACTCTTCAAAATTACTGACTTTCTGCCTAAATTAGAACCCATAATTAATTATAGCACGCTGGTAATGACACGGATGTTAGACATACAAGGCTAAATATTTTATGAGAGCTACTTCAGGACCTCACGTTTCTCGGTTCAAATTACATCGAGGATTTTTCTTTTGTTTTTTTTTTTTTGTTTTTTTTTTTTGTTTCTTCGTGAGATTGGTCTATAAAATTAGTACCAATGATATTGGGTTTTATTCAAATTTCTTCGCCGCAGAAATAAGAAAAAGAAAAGAAAAAAGAAAGCAAGAGAAAGAAAGAAAGAAAGAAAGGTGTATATGTTGCTGTTGAGCCGATGCAAGATTTAATTTATTATTCATCTGGTAGTTTGGTACAGCAAAAAATTCTTGGCAAAAATATTCTATGATTCGTTTTCAGTTCTCACTTGGAACCACTTTACTTATTCCACTAATTAATTTGGAAAAGACAGAAATAGCAGCGCGAACATTATTTGTTTATTTATTAATTTGTTTGTTTTATAATGATTTACCGTGCAATAATTCTATCTTTCCGTCTCCTCCTCGTCAACATAACCAAACACCAAGAATATACACTATTTTTGTTATCATGTCAGTTTCCCTGCGGGCGGTAGACTGACAAAATCGATAGAGCATCGGATTATATGTCTTGTGAGTATTTGCCGCGGCTCTTTACGTTCTGTGTTCAAATCCTGTTGAGGTCAACTTTGCCTTTCATACATTCGGAGTCGATAAAATAAAGTACCATTCAAACTCTGAGATCGATGTTAACGATTAACCATCATCACTATCATCATCATTTAACGTCCGTTTTCCATGCTGCCATGGGTTGGACGGCTTGACAGGGGCTGCCAAGTTCTATTGTTTGTTTTGGCCTTCCCTTGATAATCCTTTCTACTACAAGCACAAGACCTGATATTTCTTTGTGGATGGAGAGCTAATCGATTACATTGACCTCAGGGTACAACTGGTACTTATTTCATCGACACTGAAAAGATGAAAAGCAAAGTCGACCTTGGCGGAATTTGAACTCAGAACGTAAAGACGGACGAAGAACCAGCTCGGAAAACGGACAGAATTAACGGCTATCGAAAAGGTTGCAAGAGTGGAAGCTGAACCGGTGCATGTGTTAAATAATAAGGCACACAAAGAGAATGACTCTCTCCAGTCACAACAAAATATGCTTCAACACACGAAATCACATAAGGAATCTTGCAAATCAAATCCCAAAACGATATATATATATATATATATATATATATATATATATATATATATATATATATATATATATATATATATATATATAGAGAGAGAGAGAGAGAGAGAGAGAGAGAGAGAGAGAGAGAGAGCGAGAGGAGTGGCTGCGTGGTAAGTAGCTTGCTTACCAACCACATGGTTCCGGGTTCAGTCCCACTGCCTGGCACCTTGGACAAGTGTCTTCTACTATAGCTTCGGGCCGACCAAAACCTTGTGAGTAGATTTAGTAGACGGAAACTGAAAGAAGCGCATCGTTTATATGTGTATATATCTATATGTGTGTGTGTCTGTATGTGTTTGTCCCCCCACCATCGCTTGACGACCGATGCTGGTGTATTTACGTCTCCGTCAAAAGAGACCAACAGAATAAGTACTAGACTGACAAAGAATAAGTCCTGGGGTCGATTTTCTCGAGTAAAGGCGATGCTCCAGCATGGCCACAGTCAAATGACTGAAACAAGTAAAAGAATACAAAAAAAAATGTTAGAACACACAAATTATAATTAGACGAGTAATCAATATGACATACGTGTAAGAGTTTACAAGGCATCAATTATAAGAAGATTCATCCACGAATGTTCTTAATGGCTGCGATATAAGTAATACTGGTATACTCCCAAAAGAGTTAGTTAGTAGTTATAATGTATATCCCATAGTATATTGATAATTAATTTACATAATAAGTTGAGGCAGGCTATCATGGAGAGCTAGCTTAATTTGCGTTGGCTCCTCGTTAATTAAACAATATATTTCATTATGCACAAACAAAACACGCGCGCACACATATGCCTTCTCTATCATCAAAATAATTCGTTTCTGCGAATACTTACTTACTTACCTATTTTGCAATTAGCATTAAAAAAAAGCGACATCAGCCGAAACACAGGTGTAACTGTGTAACTGATGTCGCTTTATCTGCCCTTCTTTCTCAGAAGCAGTTTCGTTTTTCTTTTCATTCCCTTCGCGTGTTTCTTAGCTGCTGCTGCTGGTTGGTTGCTGTCGCCACCCCCCAGATACTCGCGTTCATCAGTACATACCCGCACACGTATGTGTCTGTATGTACTTCATGCTACGTAATGCTATTTGGTTCTTTCTCCCACTACGTTCCACATTAACCGCCGG
>NC_142940.1:8791940-8830761 GCF_046866305.1 Octopus bimaculoides | reverse complement strand
GTTTCGACACGGAACTTTTTTTCATACGGGACTATTTGTGACGCACATGGAATAGATTTCTTTGAGGTGAGGTGCCTGAACTCGCTAGCCGATGAATTCGTAAGTGCCTTTCTTATCGTTGATTTTTGGTGTCGCATGGCCAAAGATTACCGTGAATTTTTTTAGAGACACTTTCAAATTTATCAGAATATTGAGGCTGAAGATTGGAATAGTGAAATTTCTATTCACTTAACCATGAAACGATTCGTATCCAATTAACTAAAAGCTTGGCTTGTTTACGCTTTTCCCTCCGGTTTTTTGTTCTATGTGTGCCATAAATATCGCCATCCACTTTAGAGAAAATTTGTAGTTTGGAATCAGTAGTTCTTTGACTGCTATTTCTAAATTTTCAGTATGTTGGAGAAGCAACTCAATTGCTAATCCCTGTATATTTATAATGATAAATAGTCTTACCGATAAAGGTTTTTTTCATACTGAACTACTTGGAAGAATTGTTAATTATTAATTGACGATTCTCTGCCCTTATTCTTGTATATTTATATTTGATATCTCTAAGTTAGATGGCTAA
Source organism: Octopus bimaculoides (assembly GCF_046866305.1). Lineage (NCBI taxonomy): Eukaryota > Metazoa > Mollusca > Cephalopoda > Octopoda > Octopodidae > Octopus > Octopus bimaculoides. The sequence goes on along the minus strand of NC_142940.1, from coordinate 8,830,193 downwards.
ACCGTAATCCAGTTTCGACACGGAACTTTTTTTCATACGGGACTATTTGTGACGCACATGGAATAGATTTCTTTGAGGTGAGGTGCCTGAACTCGCTAGCCGATGAATTCGTAAGTGCCTTTCTTATCGTTGATTTTTGGTGTCGCATGGCCAAAGATTACCGTGAATTTTTTTAGAGACACTTTCAAATTTATCAGAATATTGAGGCTGAAGATTGGAATAGTGAAATTTCTATTCACTTAACCATGAAACGATTCGTATCCAATTAACTAAAAGCTTGGCTTGTTTACGCTTTTCCCTCCGGTTTTTTTGTTCTATGTGTGCCATAAATATCGCCATCCACTTTAGAGAAAATTTGTAGTTTGGAATCAGTAGTTCTTTGACTGCTATTTCTAAATTTTCAGTATGTTGGAGAAGCAACTCAATTGCTAATCCCTGTATATTTATAATGATAAATAGTCTTACCGATAAAGGTTTTTTTCATACTGAACTACTTGGCAGAATTGTTAATTCTATTATTAATTGACGATTCTCTCCCCTTATTCTTGTATATTTATATTTGATATCTCTAAGTTAGATGGCTAAACCGTAATCCAGTTTCGACACGGAACTTTTTTTCATACGGGACTATTTGTGACGCACATGGAATAGATTTCTTTGAGGTGAGGTGCCTGAACTCGCTAGCCGATGAATTCGTAAGTGCCTTTCTTATCGTTGATTTTTGGTGTCGCATGGCCAAAGATTACCGTGAAATTTTTTAGAGACACTTTCAAATTTATCAGAATATTGAGGCTGAAGATTGGAATAGTGAAATTTCTATTCACTTAACAATGAAACGATTCGTATCCAATTAACTAAAAGCTTGGCTTGTTTACGCTTTTCCCTCCGGTTTTTTGTTCTATGTGTGCCATAAATATCGCCTATCGCCATCCACTTTAGAGAAAATTTGTAGTTTGGAATCAGTAGTTCTTTGACTGCTATTTCTAAATTTTCAGTATGTTGGAGAAGCAACTCAATTGCTAATCCCTGTATATTTATAATGATAAATAGTCTTACCGATAAAGGTTTTTTTCATACTGAACTACTTGGCAGAATTGTTAATTATTAATTCTATTATTAATTGACGATTCTCTGCCCTTATTCTTGTATATATATATATATATATATATATATATATATATATATATATATATATTACAGAGCCTAAATCAGTGAGAGACCTGGCTATCGACATGAGTGATGATACCTCTTTCCAAGTGCACATTACCAGAATGGCAACAAAGTGCAGACGATTGGCTGGATGGATCCTGAGAACATTCAGAACCAGAGATAAGGAAACCATGATAACCTTCTGGAGGACATTCGTCCTCAGTCGCCTGGATTACTGCTCACAGCTGTGGTCACCCACCAGTCTGAAATTAACAGCAGACCTTGAAGCAATCCAGAGGATATTCACAAAGAAGATTGTCTCTTTGCAACTGCTCAGCTACTGGGAAAGGCTGAAACAGCTAAGACTCTACTCCCTGGAGAGAAGGCGGGAGAGGTATGCAGTAATATACATGTGGAAGATCCTGGAAGGAATTGTGCCAAATTTTGGCATTGAAAGCTACACCAATGCCAGAACGGGACGACACTGCATAGTGCAAAAGATCCCAGCAATGCCATCGCGCTTCAGGACCTGTTACTGCAACAGCTTGGGATTCAGGGGCCCACAGCTTTTTAATATTCTCCCAAAGAGCCTGAGGAATCTGCACAAAATAGATGTAGGAGTTTTTAAATCAAAACTGGACCTCTTCCTATCGAGAGTCCCAGATGAACCTACCTCGCGGCAGGAGGTGCAAATGAGGGTTGCTAAATCAAACTCCATTCTTCACCAAGTGCCACATATTGTAAGAGGCTCCCTGTAATAACAGTGTAGCAACACGGTGGTGCATCAGCATGGCCGCAGCTCTGAGCTGAAACTTAAATATATATATATATATATATATATTCAAAAAAACACAAAAAACAATAACAAAGAAACAACAAAGTGAGGACATGATACGGATAGTGTTATTGGACGCTCGGGAAAGGAAGGAGAGAGAGTATGACGTTTCGGGCGGAGCCCTTCGTCGGAAAGATAGAAAGTTCGGAGAATGGAAAAACGGAGGAATATATATATATATATATATATTACACACACACACACACACACACATACATATACATATATATATATATATATATATATATATATATATATATATATAGAAATATACATATATATATATATAGAAATATACATATATATATATATAGAAATATACATATATATATATATAGAAATATACATATATATATATATAGAAATATACATATATATATATAGAAATATACATATATATATATAGAAATATACATATATATATATAGAAATATACATATATATATATAGAAATATACATATATATATATAGAAATATACATATATATATATATATAGAAATATACATATATATATATATATAGAAATATACATATATATATATATATAGAAATATACATATATATATATATAGAAATATACAGGGCAGGGAATCGTCAATTAGTAATAAAATTAATAATTAAGAATTATGCCGGGTAGCTCAGTATGAAAAAACCTTTTCGGTAAAGCCACTTATAATCATAAATATATAGGGATTAGCAGAAACCCTGCTTCTCCGACATACTGAGAATTCAGAAACAGCAGCCAAAGAACTACTGATTATCAATTAGAGAAAAATTTGTAGTTTTTAGAATCAGTAGTTCTTTGGCTGCTGTTTCTGAATTCTCAGTATGTCGGAGAAGCAGGTTTTCTGCTAATCCCTATATATTTATGATTATATAACACGTAATTACAGTGAAATGGAATGTGAAAATATTGAAAAGACTCATGGGTTGCCTGTGATTAATGAAAGACAGAACAGAATGATGGACACTCATCATTCTTTACTCCACCCCATTAGCATCAATGTTGTGCTGTCATTATAATTATGATTATCACCCCTGATTGTACAAAAGTAAATGTCAACAATATCGTTAAATAATAAACCAAATCTTTGTAATACAGGCTGATGTCCACCATCTTGTGATTATGTACGTGTGTGGAAAACGTGTGTATGTGTGTGTATAGGTTTGTTTTAAAACAAACAAAAAAAAAAGGACATTAAAATAAGTAGACACAGATATACAAATAGATAGATAGATAGATAGACAAACAAATAGATATTAAAACTGATATGTAGATAGACAGATTCCCATATGTAGACATTCTAGAGTTTTTGAAAGAGGAAGAGGTGTGAATGTGTGTGTGCATGCATATGCATATATGTGTGTGTACGTGTGCACGAGTCAATGTGTATGTATGTGTGTGCGCGCGTGTGTGTGTGTGTGTGTGTGTACCCACGCATATATTTGTAACGAGTGTGAAAGAGAAAGACGAAGAGAAGGAAAAAAGAATAGACTGAGAGATATAGAAGGAATGAAAAAGATACAAGAAAGACTGCATGTAGAGGTAGGAATGAATTGGAGATGTATATATACAGAGAGACAAAGAGATAAAAAGAAAGACAAAAGGAGTTTGTACAAACGATTTAGGCTTCCTGAAAATTGGTAAAGCAATCAATAATATTTTCCTTTTACTAATTTACTTTCAACAGGCTTTCCTTCTTTCACACTTTTCAAGTATTTGTTATTTTATTAAAAAAAATTTGGGGTTTTTTTTTTCGTTATTTTATATTTATTTATTTTTTAATTAATTTTTTTTTTCCAATTTACTTGTCTTTGCGGGTGAAGGTGTTGTGTTCGAAATAAGCTGGGTGACTGGGTTGCAATGAGGCGATTGGGCGCAGCTGACCGGTCAAGACAATCAGGATGTTTTGGTGCCAGTAGTACTTAGTGCTAGGAGCGAATACACAGACACGCACACACACGTACATGCAGAAATATACATATACAGATGGAGTCAGAGAGGAAGAGAGTGAGACATCACAATTTATTAAGTGAACACGATTAACGTAAACACTTTTATGAGAAAGAAAGAAATACAGAAGGAAAGGGAGGGAGAGAGAGAAAGAGAAATTACAATTTGATAGACTGAAATAAACACTTTCCTTCTCATACATATAGAGAGGAAGACAGAAACAGAAGAGAGAGCGAGAGAAAACGAGAGAAGCACTAAGACGAAGGAAACATTAAAATGTCTGATGTCAAATAAGTCAGCGTCGAATTAGCGACGCCAAATAAGCAGCGCCTTAACAACTGTGCCAAAACGTCTCTATACCCTTTTTCGGTTTAGCTGCATTTTTATATACAAGGCAATGAAAAACAAGAGGCAGTAGCAGCAACAACAACAACGACAACAATAACAATTAAAGGCAGCCATATTGAATGAAAGAAAGGAACAAAGGAATTAGGTTTCTTTTCTGCTGTTTTTTTTTTGTCTTTTCATGAAAATAAATATTTTAAAAAATATATAAAAATTAATCTAAATAAAGACGCACTCATAAAGTGCACAATATATTCAAAAAGAATGAAAAATGGAGCAATTGGTCTGATATCCCTTCAATATAAATATACGAGGGGTTCTGAAAAGCCCCTGGCTTTAAGGTAGTCACGAAAGGCCTAACTGGAGGCCCAACCTTCCAAGTTCTTTTATAGGGCTTAGAAAAACTGAAGGACTCCTGCAATAAGTGTGTGAATCTGAGAGAGGAATATGTTGAATAAAATCATAATTAACTGATCCTCCTGTATTTTCTTTTACCCAAAGCCAAGAACTTTTCATGACCCCTCTCGTATAATTATATATATTCTATATATAATTATACATATTATATATATCATTTATATTATATACATGTTTATTATATATAATAAACATATAATGCAATATGTATGTGTGTGTATGTGTAGTGTACGATGTAGGTTTGCATGTGTGTTATATCTGTTTATACGTATGCCAGTCTTAGAGATATGTATGTTCCGTGTTCGATTCTAGATCAGTGTTCATTGAAAAAGGAAAACAGAAAATAAATTAAATTAAACAAACAACAAAACTTCATGCATCAGTAGAAGAGCAGAAGAGTAGGAGGAGGGACGTAAGGCCGTGAGGGAGAAGAGGGCAAAATGATAATAATCTCATGGATTGGGGCAGGTAGCAGTGGTGGTGGTGGTTGTAATGATGTTGCTGATAGTGATGGTGGTAGTAGTAGTTGCTGTAATGATAGCGGTCGAGTGATGTCATTATTATTTTAAGATTCACTTTTCTACGATCGTATGTTTCAAACAGAATTCCTTGAAACATTTTTTTTTACAGTCTGATGCCCTTCTTGTTGCTAACCCTCACCTCTTGCTTCCCAGCAAAGTAATATTCGTCCTCGACTGGACATGGTTTTCAAGGGAGATTGGAAATGAATGATATCACTTGTATGATGGTGACATTCATTTACAAATACCATGTAATGTCAAGACAAAGACACACAAACGCATATATATATATATATATATATATATATATATATATATATATCAACTTTAAATAGAGCTCAAAACTGATCCATTAAAAATACTTTATAATAATAATAATGAAAATGACCTATGAACATTTCGATGGAACATCCAGAATGATTAATACATAATGTAAAATATAGGATACTCCATCTCCTTGGGGTCCCATTATTATTGCTATTATTATTATTATTATTATTAGTAGTAGTAGTAATATACAGCCAATATATATATATATATATATATATATATATATATATATATATATATATATACACACACATAAACGTTTATGTAATTCTGCATATTTCTGGGCATGGCTTCTCAACCTCAAACCATGTTACAGTTTCTGCCAATCAAATCCACTCACAAAATTTTGGTTGGCCTGGGTCTAGAGCAAAAGACACTTGCCCAACGGTGTCGTACGTTGGTATTGAACTTGAAACCACAAGGTTGGAAAGCAAGCTTCTTAAACCACACGACCATGCTTGTACATTTGTAAAACAAAGAATGTAATGTAAAATTTAGAATGAAGATGCTGGGTAGAGGGGAACAAGAGATGTTCAAATAAAATAAAAAACAAAAACAATAAAAAATGTTAAAATAAACAAAACAAAAAACACACTGAAGTATAGGACAAAAAACTTTCAGTAAAAAATGAGAAAAATTAAATTATCTTACTGTAAGCTTCTTTTTTTTTATTTATTTACTTTTTTTTTATATTTTGTATTTTTTGTTTATTTTTTTCATAATCATCACCATCGTTATCATCATCATAATTAATGTCCTCATTAATTAATATTGCATCACATTATCACTATCGTCATCATCTCCATTATCATCACAAAATTCATCACATAAAGTAAACGTGCATACGTAAGTATGTATGTATATATGTATGCATGTGTGTATATATACATGTATGTGTATTCTTAAATATGTGTAGATATATACATTTACACGCACACATGTACACACATATATACACAAAAAAACCCCACACACATTCTCACTACCATCGTTTTACGTCCATTTTTCAATTCGGGCATGGTTTGGATGTGTTGTCACAAACCAAGTCAGTTGTACATGCACGTGTATATATATGCGTGCGTACATGTATGTATGTGTGTGATATACTTCACCAAACTAAAATCGCCATTCATTAAAAACCGCTACGAACTTGGTATATAATGCTTGTAAAGTACCGCTTTCATCATATACACACATGAATATATGCATTGATGTACACAAGGTTGTGTGTGAGTTGCATTTAAGGATGTATGCATGTACGAATAACAAACACTAATTTAAATTTTACGCAAGGGGATGCAGATATATATATATAGGAGACCAAAGTGTACGTACGCCGCTATATATATATATATATAGGGTGTCCACAAAGTCTGGGTTCATGGGGATTAACACATACTTTAAGAAATTATTATTTCTTATATTTAATTGTTTATGTTATGATTTTATTTACTCCATGTACCCAGACTTTGTGGACACCTTGTATATATATATATATATATTTAATACAAAATAGGACAAGAACGCAAAACATCCAGACAGGTGATACAAAAATAGGACAACAAAACATTCAGATAGACGATACAAAGAAAACAAGATCGTCTATCTGAATGCTTTCCGTTCTTGTCCCATTTTATATATATATATATATATATATAAGGCTAGGTGGGTGTAAGGTTAAGGTATTTCCAGGGAAGCACTCGACCCGAATACTGGGCTACCAACACTGTCGAGTCCCCGACCAAAGCCGGAATTCTTCACGTGTAGAAAATCCAAGTTTCACAGCAATTATACCGTAAAGTGGGTTTACCGAAGAGTAAATAATCCAATGAAATGAAGAAGACAAAGGAAATTCTTTAACATATCCTTAATTAAAGGTGTGTCAAAGAATTCCCATTGTCTTATATATATGAATTAAACATTTATGGTAGTGTACAGAATAGTATATTGGTAATAATAATAATAATAATGGTTTCAAATTTTGGCACAGGGCCAGCAATTGCGGAGGTGGGGCCAGGTCGTTGACATCGACTACCATTGTCCACCTGGTATTTATTTTATCGACGCCGAAAGGATGAAAGGCAAAGTTGACCTCGGCGGAATTTGAACGCTAAGTATTTTGTCCGGCGCGCTACCGATTCTGCCAGCTCACTGCCTTGCGTAAGAATAATAATATTAGTAAGAAGAAATTAAAGAATTGTTCCTTATTTTATTTATGCGTAGGTAGAGAAAGTCTTCGAATTTTCCAAGGAAATGAAAAATAATAAAATTAAAGTAAAATGAAGTAGAATATTTATGCTTTTTACATTAAAAGTACTTTATTTTATTCTATTTTATTTACATGGAACATTTACAAAAACTTTCAGTACCTATGTATAAATATGCTAAGAAACAATTCCATCATTTCTTCTGACTAATCTTATTATTTATTATTATCATTATTATTATCATTATCATTATTACCAATATATATATTCGGATATATATACACACACACATATATATATATATATAAACTGACAGAATGAGATAAAAAAAAAATCAATGGCTGTAAATAATTTTCAGAACATTTATAAATGCTCTGAAAACTATTCACAGCCATGGATTTTTTTTTTTTTAATCTCATTCTGTCAATTTATATATATACATATATGCATGCTAATACGTGACCCACGTTGGGCTCCTCACTCGTGTCATTATCGAACCTGGAACTTAACCATGGTCTATCCATAGCACTTACTAAGCATTACCCGACACTTTTGGGGTCTTCTTGACACCAATACCTCTCATGACCTATATATATATATATATATATATATACACACACACACACGTATATACATACACACACACACACACATATATATATATATACATATACACATATATACATACAAATATATACACACACACATATATGTGTGTATAAAAGATTTGGTAGTTCTTAAATGAGTGTTTAAATTCTTTTACTTTATATATATATATTTTTTCATACATATGAAAATGTACACACATACATACACACATGCACATATATATATATACACACACATTTGTATTTTTTTTTCGTTTTTGTTTTTGCAATTTACTGTCCTTTGCACATATTACAAAATAAAACATGAATAAACACACAAAACAAATAAAAAATATTACCACATAAATTGTCGAGAAATCTCTCCCTCACCACCATTCACACACACACACACACACACACACACACACACAAGAATAACCGCAAATAAACATGTTAACATGAAATAAATAAAAAATATCGAATTTTTAAATTAATACAATTTTGGAACAGAAAGACAAAAAAAAAAAAAAAAAAAAAAAAACTAAGGTAAAAAAAATTTAAATCCAACAAATTAAAGAATAAGTTTATGAAAAAAACCCCCAAAAAACACATATATCAATACTGAATACTTATGTGAATAATCTTAATGTCTTTGTCTTGTATTTTTGTTTGTTTTTTTTTATTAATAGTAATCCTTTGTATTATTATAGACACAAAGCCTGAAATTTTGAGGGGAGGGGATTAGTCGATTACATTAGTCCCAGTACTTGACTGGCACTTTATTTTACCGACCTCGGAAGGATGAAGGGGCAGAGTTGACTGTCTCTGCAGGGGTGGGGCTGGGAAGTATTTCTTTTATATCACTTTTTTTATTTATTATAGTTTGTATTGTTCCCCCTCATCTTTTGCCCTGGAGGCAAATAAATGAAATCATTATCATCATTATTATTATGGTTTTTGATTTAGGTACAAAGCCAGCAATTATGGTAGCAGTGGGAAGCGGGGTGGGGATTAAGACAACACTATTGACTCCTGTTCTCAAATAGTACTTTATTTTATTGACATTGAAAGGATGAAAGGGCAAACCTGACTTTGGTAGGATTTGAACTTGGGAACAAAGTTCAAATGCCATTGAGGTTAACTTTGTCTTCACCCCCAACTGGAGTTGATAAGTATTGGAGTCAACCGAATAGACCCTAATATTTGATGAACTGTGATATGCTCAAAAATTGCAAATGCTTCCCTAAAAATTACTGAACTTGTGCCCATGTTAGAAACTATCATTATCATTATTATTATTATCATTATTACCATCATCATAATTTACTTCCTTGTTGTTAAGACTGTGTACCTAGACAATTGACAACATATGTTCCATGACTACATCATGTATGTGTATGTACAGATATGTGTCTCACATATACACACACAAGGACATCTCATTCACACACATTCATACACCTGTAATAAAAAAATGGCTTCACACTGCCAAGAAACACTAAGCCCTCGCCAAGTAACCCACTACTTGCCCTTCTGTCCTCTCAGTCACCGTTCTCCTTCTGTTTGGTCCAAATGCATGCGCACAAGTCTAGCACTGTCCTAGACCTTGCTGTGGCAAATAATTCCAAAAAGTAAAGAAATTTGTAGTCTTGTGATGGAATCAATAATCAAAAGTCACTGCATATAATTCTGCACAAAGTGGATCTAAATTGTATTTACTGCAGTTTAATCAGCCAATATTTTTTCTTTTTTTTTGAGTGAACAATCCAGAATTTCCACAAAGGGAAGTTGTGACTATTTATGATATGTTTTGGTTAAAATTTAAATACCATCGGTTGTCAATGCATATATTTAATGTGGTAACAATGTATGAAAAGTGTGAGGATTTATCTGTCTTACTCTTTTACTATGATAAGTTTGGGGTAAAACTTGAACCTGCATTAGTCTATATGTTCTATTTCAAATTGGCTCAGGATTTAGAAAAAGCCATGGTAGCCAAACAGGAAAGAGATCATTTTAGAGAACAATAGTGAAGTCACCATTTTCTACCAAATCAGTAAAATATCTGTTCAATTATGTTCCTTTGGTTGGCTCCTTCTCACATGATCAATCCTAAAACCCCTTTTGTTACCAGCTTGCCTGAGACCACACTTGGTTCTATGACACAAACTTCCTATCAAAATTCCTTGCTAATTTATGTTCCAAACACCAGCTTAATAATGGCAGTATTTATCAACAGAAACATGGCAATGAAAGGGATAAAGCTCTATCTATCTACTTTCAAGATGCTGTTAATTGAAATGGCAGCTGAGATATTAGCATCATATGTTGGACAAGTATTTCTTACACATGGACAATCCTTTGGAGGTGATCCAAATGTAGACAATGATGATGATAACTGATAGAAGAATTCTGGATCACTTCTTCAACCTTCAGCAGATGAAAAACTTCCCTCTACCAGAGACACAGAAAACCTCTTTGACTTTATTAAGATTAAAGAAGGAAAATATTTAGATATTTTGCAGGTGAAGACATCAGGAATTGATAACCAATTTTTCGGCCTGACAAACCAAGGAAGTATTCTATTATTGTTTATGAGATTAAGACTGCCAATCTTCCAGAGGATTAAGCTTGCTTAACTTGTTAAAGTTAATCCTCTGGATTAAATAATATTTTATATCACAAGCTTGAACAACAAAGCCAAAGTGTACTAAAGCTTTTATAACTTAGAGACATGCATCAACTAGGGGGTGGGTGGTGGTGGCTGGGGAATCAAACTAAACTAACTTTAGAAAAAAAAGAAAAATGAGAAAAGAAGGTTGTGACATTCATGCCATTTCCAAGGCCATTAGTTGTATAAATTAAGAGGAAGAGGCGCAAGTTGAAAATGGGTTGTGACTTGGTTTTTCAGGTGATTTCTTTCCTTCCTTGCTTCCATACAAGCACACACATTATAAAATCCATACATACACATTTGTTTAATGTCTGTCTTTTCTCATGCTAGCATGGGTTGGGTAGGGACTAATTTAGACAGCATTTTACAGCCTGATACCCTTCCTCTGTCTGTCTGTCCGTCCATACACATACACACACACACACATACATACTTGCATATATATCACAAAGAGAAAGAGAGGAGAACAGACATAAATGCAAGAATGCATGAAGATCTATCTATCTATGTTTCTACCTATCTATCTCTACACATAAATACACAAACTCGTTTCTGTATCTTGGCACCAAAATAATAACAATGGTTTCCAATTCAGGCACAAAGCCAACAATTTTGAAGGGAAGGGCCAATTCTACACCACTGATTCCAGTAGTTGAACAGTTCTTTATTTTATTGACCTTGGAGGGATAAAAGACTAAGTTATTCCCAGTGGGATTTGAGTCCAAAAATGTAAAGAGTTGGAATGAAAGCTGCAAAGCATTTTACTAATGCTTTAATGATTCTGTCACCCTATCACTCTAAACAATGATAGTAATAATGGTTTCAAATTTTGGCCCAAGGCCAGCAATTTTGGGGGAGGGCATAAGTTGATTACATCTTAACAATGGTAATAATAATAATAATAATAATAATAATAATAGTCCTTTCTACAATTGGCACAAGGCCTGAAATTTGAGGGGAGAGGGTGCTAGTCGATTACATCGACCCCCAGTGCTCAACTGGTACTTATTTTGTTGACCCAGAAAGGACGAAAGGCAAAGTCAACCTCGGCGGAATTTGAACTCAGAACGTTAAGACAGACGAAATGCCATTAAGCATTTTGCCTGGCATGCTAACGATTCTGACAAATCATCATCTTGATAATAATGATAATAATAATAATAATAATAATAATAATAATAACAGTGTCACAGTATCATGCATATTTGTACATGTGTGTATGTGTGTGTGTGTGTGTGTGTGTGTGGGTGGGGGGAGTACAGTTGAGGGAATGAATCACAGCACATACATAACTGGTATTTGATTGATCAACCACCTTGCTCCTGCCCCCATTGCTCTGAAGGATGAAAAGCAAAATCAATACCCCCACCGTCGCTGCCACCACCACTACCTGGATTGGATTTGAACACAGAAACACAGACAGACAAAGGCATTTAGTCCAGTGGTCTACTATTTTTGATAATTCACTGTCCTGAACAACAACAACAACAACAACAACGAAAATAATAATAATAATAATAATAATAATAATGAGCTCAAATTTTGGGCACAAGGCCAGAAATTTTGACAGGAGGGGTAGTAGTCGATTACATCCACCCCAGTACTAGACTGGAATTTGAACTCAGAATGTGAAGAGCCAAAAGAAATTGTCCCTAAGCATTTCATCCGGTGTAGTAACAATTCTACCAGCTCACCACCTTAATAATAATAATCCTTTCTACTATAGGCACAAGGCCTGAAATTTGCAAGGAGAGGGTAAGTCGATCACTTCGACCCCAGTACTTGACTGGTACTTAATTTATCGACCCTGAAAGGATGAAAGGCAAAGTCGACCTCAGCGGAATTTGAACTCAGAATGTAAAGATGGGCGAAGTACTGCTAAGCAATTTGCCCAACGTGCTAACGATTCTGCCAGCTCGCCGCCTTAATAATAATAATATCAGCGGCAGAAAATATTAATAATAATAATAATAGAGTTTTATCAGGGTAGGGGAGAAAAGGGGTGGTTTTGAGCTTTCAGAAATTGAACTTCTTGTATGTATGTATGTATGTATGTATGTATGGATGTATATTTATACAAACAGAAATCATCTGCATTTTAGGTGGAAAATAGCAACAATGAAGAACATATCCCAACCACAAGAGAAACACAAAATGTTTTAGTGTGGAATTCTTGTTTGCAGCCTTTGTATGCTGTTATCATTCTTCTTCTTCTTCTTCTTCTTCTTCTAGCGATTAACAAAGTGCTTCAAGAAGTGATATCGTTATCATAGTCATTATATTTATTAAGAAGCACATCAATTGATTTCCAGAATCCTTTTTTTATATTTCCTTTCTTAATTCAATTATTAAAAGAAAAAAAAAAACTTTTTTCTTTCTTTAAACCGGGGAATATAAGCTTCAGACATCATCCAAGACTTGGGAACATTTCATCCAGGATTTAAAAAAAGTTTTATTTATATTATTTTTTAAAAATCTTTCCTTTTTCCTTCCTGCTTAGTTTGTGAACATTCTCTGTATGAGTAGCATGCACACACACACACATATATATATATATATATATATATATATATATATATATATATATATATATGTATATGTGTGTCCAAAGTCATTATGATTGTTAACAAACATTATCACCAATATCATTATTTAATTAATGCCAATGATATTTTTTTTTATTTTTCATTTGTTTGGGTCTTTTTTTTCGACCAGTTAAAAAAAAAAAGAAAAAAATCTTCTGCATTTATTTTTCATCAGAAGAATTTTCATTTTTTTTTTTTGCTATTCTTTTTTTACTCACATTTATTCTCTGCCATCGCATACCTTTTTACCAATGATATTTGTTATTCTAAAGCTCTCCATTAAGCTATATTATTGTGTGATAAACTACTTGTGCTGGCTTTTTTGGGTTTGATCATTAGAGATTGGAATTCATTGCAGTCGGAATCGAGAGAATGGATGCTCTCAAGACTTCCAGCCGGCATCAGAGGAGGCAATGCTGGTTCCATTAGTCTTTCAGTTGCCTCTAGAGAGCATTCCCCTTTCACTTCAATCGGAGATGTGCGAAAATGAACAGAGCTGCTCTGTAAGTGAACAACGCTCTCCTCCAGTGTGTCGTCCCGTCCGTTGACATTGTCTTCGATCACTCCTCCAGACGTAGTGACGCTTTCTACTTCTACTGCTTGGTTCACGCTCTCCTGGCTACCATTTACCTGTAAGAATAATAATAATAATAATAATAATAATAATAATAATAATAATAATAATAATAATAATAATAACAATGTTTCCCTAAAAGAAATGGAAAAACTTTCAAAATACAAAGACCTGGAAATAGAGGTAACTCGAAAGTGGAATCTAAAAACAGAAACAATTCCTATCATAGTAGGTGCCTTAGGTATAATAAAAGAATATTCAGACAAATACATAACAAAAACACCAGGACTTACAAATATATATAACATACAGAAAATTGCACTACTGGGCACTGCACACATCCTACGCAAAACACTTTCAATACAGTAACCATAAGAGCACCACAGCAAACCATAGCACATACCCAAGGCGCACAGAGCTGCGCTCGGTAGTGCAGTGAAAGCACGTTATAAAAATAAAACTACTGAATAATAATAATAACAACAACAACAATAATAATAAGAATAACAACATGAACAACAACAACAACAACAACAACAATGGTTTCAAATTGTGACACAAGGTGATTATTTTACTGACCCTGAAAGGGTTGAAAAGCAGAGTTGATCTTGGTGGAATTTGAACTCAGAATGAGAAGACAGAAGAAATGCCACATCCAATAAGATATCCAGTTTTCTGTTAAATATCACCACACTCCCCCCCACCAAATAAATTAATTAACACTGAATATGTATCAAGGGAGATAATTATAAAAAATATATTATCTCCCTTGAGTTTCTCCAGTTCGTTCAGTCTCACTATGTGACAACTTGGGGCGAAGAGGCTTCTATTGTGGGTTCAGGCTGAATCGGGACCCCCCCCCTCCATTAATCATCATCATCATCATCATCATCATCACATATCAACAATGATACTCCTATATGGTTGGTCTACAGGCTAGAAACAACGGTCAAAACTCCCGCAAAGTCACAATGCTACTTGCGGTACGTACGTGAAATAAGGGACAATTGCATTATATAATGGATTGGTAGACATGCCCTACCCCTCTAAAATAACGATATGGCTACTACTAGAATGTCTTTGAACATAGAGGTCTGCCCTGAGATTAAACAACAACAATCATAATTTTAATTCCTTATTTTTATTTTTATTGTTAAAATATTCTTTTCTACTCTAAGAACAAGGCCCAAAATTTTTGGAGAGGAGGCCAGTCGATTAGATCGACCCATTACGTAACTGGTACTTAATTTATTGATCCCGAAAGGATGAAAAGCAAAGTCGACCTCGGCTGGATTGGAACTCAGAACGTAAAGACAGACGAAATACCGCTAAGCATTTCGCCCGGTGCGCTAACGTTTCTGCCAGCTCACCGCCTTATTCCGTTAAAATATTACATCGTGTAAGTTTAATCTCGTGACAACCGTTTGTCAGTTACTTTACTTCTCTTTTTTTTAATGATTATTTCTACTTAAGACGCTTAAGATAGCACATTTAAGATAATTTGCTTTGTCTAGACGGTATGCAGATATTCATTGATTAAATTTATCAGCAAGGAATCATGGCGTGAATTAAGAGAGAAATAAACAAAAAAAAAAAATATATATATATATATACAGGAAATAAATTATAAAAGGAACAAAATATAAAGTAACACCGCTATAGAAAAAAAAAGTCAAGCCTCATTTGTTGAGGCAGGTGTAAGGGAGATAACTATTACTTAACTTAACTGAGAAGTAAAAAAAAAATGGTTTATTTTGTGTGAAAGAAGAAATGAGAGAAAATATTAACAAAGAAGGGAAAAGTATGAAAGAATAAATAGTTAGCTTTTACTTGTTTCAGTCACTGGGTTACGGCCATGCTGAAGCACATTACCTTCAAAGGTTTAGTCGAAAAAATAAAAATTGGCCCCAGTACTTCCCTTTTTTTTTCAAGCCTAGCAACTGATTCTATCGGTGCCTTTTTACCGAACCGCTAGGTTACGGCGACGTAAACAAACAAGCATCACTTGTCAAGCGGTAAGAGGAGCCAAACACAACACAGACACGCGCGCACACACATCTATCTATCTATCCTTATCTATCTATCTATATCTATCTACCTATATATATATATATATATATATATATATATATATATATATATTTAAAATAGTGAAGGCCGGTTTATCGTCAGATCTCCAAAACCTGTTGGCCCAGAGGTCATGGGCCAACTTGCTTTTTGGAATCTGACGATACGCCATAAATCCGAACCTAAAGTCTGCTTCTTCTTTCGGATTTATGTTTTCTACAAACGATACACACACACACGACTGGTTTCCTCACAGAAATACTCCTCTACCAAATTTATTCACAAGGTTTAGTTCGCCTGTGGCTATAGCAGAAGACAAGTGCACAAGATGCCATGAGGTGAGACTGAACCCGAAAACACACGGTTGCAAAGCGAGCTTCTTAACTACATAGGCAGTTTCCGTAGGCGCAGACATGGCTATTTCCATTTCCAGCGTTAAGCATACATACACACACACACACGCTGAAGTATCGTATCGTATCGTCAGCCCAAGATCCAGCTTAATCGGAGAGTTTGAAATGAGAAAGTAATATTCCAGTCACGATCATCGGGTATTTGGAAGTACATTTTCTAGTTTGCACTTGGCAATTACCATAGGAAAGAGAGAAAAAAAAAAAAGAAAGAAAGAAAAAAAGGTGGATCTGATTCGAAAGAGATTTGACTGCTATCTCTAGCAGACTGAGCGACCATGTAAGTGATTCTTTGCTCCCAGCCCGATGTTTGGCAAGGGTGAAAATTGATTACCAAAACGAATTCACACCCACAACGGCAGTGCCTTCTCTACGCATGCGCAAATACTGGCACACATACAAAAAGAAAAAACTGCCACCCATCAAGCTTTCGTTTTGTTTTGTTTATTATTATTATTATTATTATTATTTTCTTTCTCAGTCTGAAAAGGGAACAACAAGAGAGAGAGAGAAAGAGATGTGAGTGGCAGGGAGAGTAGAATGTTTTGGCTTAACGTCTTGTAGTATTTAGTTACGTCCCTTCATGTTTCCATGTCTGAAAGCCGCTAGACTTGACTTTGGCAAATTTATTACGTACGGGGCTGGTTGAGTATCTTTTAGCTGTTCTCTCTCTCTCTCTCTCTCTCTCTCTCTCTCTCTTTCTTATAAATAGATATAAACGAGTATTTTTAACAGTTCTGCTATAAATAGGAGTGACGGAGTATTTATATCTGTCCTGTTATAAGTAGGGTTTACTAGGTATCGCTATCCGTCTTGTTAGGAATAGGAAATAATTGGTATAATCTTTATCTGTCATATTATGAATTAGCTGAACTAAGGCCATAACTAAGAGATTAAGAGCATATGATTTCTTTTTAAATTCTCTACTGCCATTTCCAGTGATACAGCTGTTCAGTTTCTCCCTCAAAATCCAGTATCCATCTGTCCCAGAACTTGCAGGCTACAGGTAGCCTAAGCCTCCATGTCCATAGGTATTGTATGGGTATTCCAAGTCTGTAGGTATTCTACAGGTGTTCTAAATCTGAAGGTCTTCAATGGGTATTCTAATCTGTAGGTATTCTGCAGGTGTTCTATGCCTGTAGGTATTGTACAGGTATTCTAAATCTGGAAGTATTCTACAGGTATTTAAAGTCTGTAGGTATACTCTTTACTCTTTTACTTGTTTCAGTCATTTGACTGTGGCCATGCTGGAGCACCGCCTTTAGCTGAGCAAATCGACCCCAGCACTTATTCTTTGGAAGCCTAGTACTTATTCTATCGGTCTCTTTTGGCGAACCATTAAATTATGGGGACGTAAACACCAGCATCGGTTGTCAAGCAATGTTGGGGGGACAAATACACACACACACACATATATATACATATATACGACGAGCTTCTTTCAGTTTCCATCTGCCAAATCCACTCACAAAGCTTTGGTCGGCCCGAGGCTATAGTGGAAGACACTTACCCAAGGTACCCGGAACTATGTGGTTGGTAAGCAAACTACTTACCACACAGCCACTCCTGTGCCTATGGTACAACTATCCTAAGCTTGGAGATACTGTACAGGTATTTTAAGTCTGTAGCTATTGTACAGTAAGCTTGAGAGCAACACTAATAAGTCACACTACCTCCTGGGAAAATTCAATTGTATCAGTTTGATATCATAGTGATTGGCATCTGTGATTTGATAGGACCAAAAGATATTGTAAAACTACACAACTGGTGGTATAGGCTTTTTAAAAATTAATTCTATTTTCTTTATTTTATAATTTATTATTATTATTATTATTATTATTATTATTGGATAATATTTACAACCATAATAATATTGGATAATATTTACAACCATAAGCAACTGGTACTTAATTTATCGATACTGAAAAGATGAAAGGCAAAGTCAACCTTGGCAAAACTTGAACTCAGAACATAAGGACAGACGAAATATAATATATATATATATATATGTATGTGTGTTTGTATGTGCACATGTTTATGTTTGTCCCTTCAACTGGTGTTGGTTTGTTTACATCCCTGTAACTTGGCAGTTGGGCTTCCACCAGCTCGCTGCCTTGATGTAAACACATATTCAGGAACCAAAGTGTTTTGTCAAGAATTTACACTCCAGCCAATGCAATCCTTGCCATTCTACATCACCTTTTGTAATATTCTCTTTAATAACCAATATAATAAATCCATCACATTGCTGTTAATTGTTTTTTTTAAGTCTATACCTTAGGCTCTTGGCTGAAATCACCTGCTGAGTCGATACGACAACTGTTACTAATCTTGTTTACCTTTATGGAAATATCTAATCAAAAGGTGTTAGAAGTTAGTCACCTGGAGATTATTTACAAAAATAGCAGGTTCTTTTTTTAGATGCAAAGATCATTTATCGTAAAGAGGATTTGTCAGTGTGTGGGCGTACACATGAGTGTGTATGTGTGTATGTATATATATATATATATATATATATATATACACACATACATAGACATTCATACACAAATCTATATATATTTATATATATGCGAGTGTGTGCATGTATATGTATGCATGTGTGTGTGTGTGTATATATATATATATACATATATATATGTGTTTTATTATATGTATTTATTTTCTCTTAGTTAATAATTAACTCGGACAAAATAAATTGGTTAATAGATACCAGGGTAGCAAAGATCACAAAATGACTGTGTTGTAACTCCTGTTTATGAAGTAGAAACTCCTTGATATTTTGGGTTCTTGAGTAAATATATAAATTTAGTAAATGGAGTAAAACGCATATTTTAACTGAATATATATATATAATTGTATAAATATGTATGAAACTTAACAGTAAAATGTAAGTAATTTTTAGTGAAGTTTCCAGTTTAATATATACTTGTGTGTGTCTATATATATATATATATATATATATGTATACACACACACATGTATATATGCAAGGTGTTTGGGCTAAATTTGATGATTTTTTTTTGTATGTCTCTTTTATTGAGGAACTGCTTGCTGAACAGTCAACAGCGTTGGAGAGCATAAAAATGAAAGT
The DNA here is from genome assembly GCF_046866305.1 of Octopus bimaculoides. Lineage (NCBI taxonomy): Eukaryota > Metazoa > Mollusca > Cephalopoda > Octopoda > Octopodidae > Octopus > Octopus bimaculoides. Next base: position 8,810,442 of record NC_142940.1, on the reverse strand, counting down.
TGTAATTGAGAAAAAGTTAGCTGACAAGGACGGGTGGGAATCATCTGAACACTGGAAAAGAGTTACTTGCATCACGATGATTGATGCCAGGTATCAAGACGCCGACATCATGACATGCAGTTTTTGTCTTTTTTGAAATGTTAAAGCTTCATATTTTACCACGAGAGAATTCGCTTTATCAAATACTCTGTGAACACGAAACACAGTAGGGTGTGCAATGGAGAATACAAAGTCTTGACCAGTAGGTAGGTAATGGTCTTTGTGTGGGTCTCTGGTGAGAGTGATACCATACAAGGCACTGGTTGGCCTGAGGCTATAATAGAAGACCCTGCTCAAGGTGCCATGCAGTGGGACTGAACCTGAATCCATGTGGTTGCGAAGTAAGCTTTTTAACCACACAGCCATGCCTGAAGCACCTCCCCTCACCTTGCATAAGGAAAGAAAAGAAAAAATTAAAAACAAGAGAAAAAAACAATCAGATTAAATTTGTTTTGGTGGTGAGAGTAGCAAGTGGGGGGGGGTGAGAGGAGGAGAGGGAAGCCGGAAAATGAGACTAAAAACTAAAGAATAAAAAAGGAGATAGAAATATATGTAAAACAAACAAAAAGAAACTGACCAGATAAAGATACTGTAATGGACACGGGGGTGGGGGTTGAATCTACCCTCACCGAATCCTTTTTGTGCCCATCTCCACTCAGTGGAAATATTAAGCTGTGAAAAGCAAATCAGTCACAGAGTACAATAAACAATAGGTAAATTGAGATGAAGTCCCCTCTCATCACCCTCAACTTAGCCCTCACCCCTACTCCACTCGACTCCCCCTCCTCCCACACTGTCTGGTGCATGAGGGCATACACACCCCTATCTCTCACTCATCCCCTCAGAGCCACAGTAAAGAGACTTCCTGTTTCTTTCTGTTTCTATTTTACTTGTTAGAACCTGGAAGGCAAGTGATGGGGTGGGCAGTGATGGTGAGGGGTAAGGGTCAGCTTTTTCTTTCTTCTTTCTCTCTTTCTTTATTCTTTTTACCTGCTGAAAAGTAGAAGTTAGTTGATAGTAGTAGTAGCTCTCACGCTTGCTATATTAAAAGCCATATTATATAATATCTCTGATATTAAACAGGAAAGAGTTGGTTGTGTATGTACGTTTATATACATACACACATGCGTACACACACGCACATACACACATGTGGAGGTGCATGGCTTAGTGCTTAGGAGGTTAGGATGTTGGACTCGTGGTTTCAATTCCTGGACTGGGTGGTGTATTGTGTTCAAGAGTAAAACACATTTTGTGTTGCCCCAGTCCACTCAGCTGGCAAAAGTGACTAATCTAGTAATGGACTAGCATCTTATCCAGGGGGAATATATATATATACATATATGCAACTTACATGACAAAGATCCCACTTGACTGACTGCGGCACACAATAGACAGGGATGCAACTTTATACTAAGAGATGAGGGTTTAAAGTATTAAAGGGGTAGGAATAGTTGTATGTACATTTTGCTTCCTGTAGCAATTTAGAAAAGGGTGAAGACAATGGAGTGTAATTAGAGGAAAATGTAGCTCTATTTGATAAGGTGGGGGGCAACTGTGAAGTCTAGAGACCACTTAGTGGTTCCTTCATTGGCATGAGAAAAAGTAGGTGTATGCAAGTGACCTGCAACTAGCTAGTTCCAAAGAGTAGAATAGGCACAGTAGTGACAGAAGAGCTGGACAAGAGACGACCTGTCTGCAAGTCAGAGGGTCTTTATCAGTTAGTAATCAGCTAGGACATATGTTTGTACTTGTAGTAGCAGCAATGTCATGTAAGGTATATCAAGAAATATGCTAGTTATGTGGGTCAAAATTTGAGCTTTGTACAATGTTAGCAACTGTTCTAGGTTGTAATATATTCTGGGGTCCCTCAGGAGGTGACTTAGCTTTTAGAATGCAGTTTGTTTGTTTTTTGAAATGTTAAAGCTCCATATTTACCACGAGAGAATTTGCTTTATCAAATATTTACCAACATACACACACATGCAAATCACACAAACTAAGTCACGTATTTAGTCTAAGCTGTCCTGTCAACGATCAACTTTCACTTCCAGTAGCATTTTATATAATAGTCTAAAGGAAAGGATTCATGGTGACTCGAAGATGGGATGTTGTGTACTTTATGCCTCATCAAAAGGCATTACTGATGGATGCAAAGTGTTGTTAATAGGTAATAAATAATTCAAATTAATTAATAGATTTGATGTTTTTAACAAATTACAACACAGCTGTTTGTGGTAGACAGATACACAAAAATACTCACATGTTTGTGTGGTTGTGAAATTCACTTTGCAGCCACTAGTTTTGGGTTTTACCACAATGCATGGAACCAGAAGTGTGTCTCTTCTACCACAGCACCCAGCTGACTAATATCTTGTGAGCAAAATTTGGTACACGGACCCTGTTGTATGTATGTATGTGTGTATGTGTGTCAGTGAGTATACGTATATATAAAACACCTTCATGGACTAGGTAAAGTGTCTGAACTTGATCAGTGGATTTTTCATCATCTGACAGCTTCTCAGCTTAGTTAAGGCGTTGCCCTCTCCTTGACACGTAACAGTAGACTTTCTACTGAATCTTTCCATCACAAATAATGAAAAGTGGGTCCTCTATAATCGTATCCAACGAAAACGGCAATAGTTGGTACCTAATGAAAATGGGAAGTCCATCTCCCAAACAGAGCACACCTGAAAAAAGTTATGCCTTGTGAAGTATGTCGTCTGTTACGAGAAATTAAACCAAATTGAAACAGTCTATAGGGTGAAGTACTGTCAGCAGCTGGAAGCTTTGAACATACTCCTGAAAAACTTCACCACCAAAATAAATAAGCATAGAAACATTTTTGAACTGATTTGAAACATTAACTTTTGCGTTATTGGGTTTACCTGAACTGATTGATGGGCAAATATATCAAATGACAAGAATTATTAATACACCTGTGTTTGTTTTGAAGTTAAGATTGAAAAAAAATTTGACCTTGTTTGTAAAAAATTTTAGGTCTGGGTTTGCACCCCCTGGGTGCAAAGTTCATTCCTGCACTTACAGACATACGTACACAAATTCCACACTTCACACACACACACACACACATATATACAAATATATATATATATATATATATATACATACATACATACATACATACATACATACATACATATATATATATATATATATATATATATATATATACATATGCATTCATATATACTACATACATATGTATATATCTGTGCATGTGTAGAGAGAGGGGAGGTTTGTTTTTTTCCATGTCTTCATATTGATATCATCTGAGCAATGTTGATGTTTGTTTATCTTTCCCCGTAAACAACACGTCACGTCTCATAGCTCGCAAGCTTTGTCAGTCTCAACATGTAAACACCAAAGGAATGTAACAAACCTCACTGAAGAAACAAGTAATGTTTGACAATAGGAGCAGCATCCAACCATACCACGTAACCTCAATAGGTCTCATCTGATCCATGACATCATGAGAAAACCAGACATAAAGTAGATAATGGTGCTGATGACACATGTGTTAGTCTTTTATTCAGGGTGAGTTTATTGTGCATAGACATACAAACTTGTAAATCAAACAAGTGTATAAGTGCTATTCACAACATACATTGAATATATTATGATGAAACCGTAACTAATCAACTTTACTCTACAAAATACAACCCAACAGTTAAACTAGGTCAAGGATGTCACAAAGGAATTGCAGTAAACCTATAATAATTTGGCTTACGTCTATATCTACCTTGGAAGACATGAGTGTTTTTTTTTTTATTTCATTTAGCTGAATGCTTATATTCTGTGCATGCTTAGTGTATTTAATGTACACAAAATTATAAATCAATTATATAGCTATGTATACACACACACACACACACACACCACATTTCTTTTTTATTCTCGTCCTTCAGTGTTTTCTTTCTTTTGATGAAAGATTATTGTCCGAAAGGTTAAGTGTTTTGTGTTCATCTCTTTTTGATTTGTTTTGGGATTAGAAGGTTCTTATATCATTTCTGTTGCAAAGTGGAGTTAGTTATAAAAAATCTTATAACTAACTCCACCAAAATAATTTTTTCCATATTCTACAAATAATTATAGTTTAGTATGGCCAAACTACCTTTATAAGGTGAATATAAATTGGACACTCAAAACACACACAAACATCATCATTTAACGTCTGCTTTCCATGCTAGCATGGGTTGGACGATTTGACTGAGGACTAGTGAACCAGATGGCTACACCAGGCTCCAATCTGATTTGGCAGAGTTTCTACAGCTGGATGCCCTTCCATGTATATATTCATCTATCTATGTATCTACATCTTTTATCTATTACTCATTTCAATTACTGAGTTGTAATGCTGGGGCACCACTTTGAGGGGTTTTAGTCAAACAAATCGACTCCGGGACTTATTTTTTGAATCCTAGTACTTAATCTATCAGTCTCTTTTGCTGAACTGCTAGGTTACAGAGACATAAACACACCAACACCGATTGTCAAGTGGTAATGTCGATGGGTGAGGGGGACAAAAATAGACACAAAGACACACATAGACATATACACACACATATATATATATATATATATATATATATATATATATATACATATACAACAGGTCTCTTTCAGTTTTCGTCTACCAAATTTACTCACAAGGTTTTGGTCGGCCCTAGGATATAGTAGAAGACACTTGCTCAAGGTGCCATGCAGTAGGACTGAACCCAGAACCATGTGGTTGGGAAGCAAGCTTCTTACCACACAGCCACAACTGTGCTGATTTGTGTGTTCTCATGCCATGCCACATCCACCCTGAAGTGTTGAATACCCCACCTTTTGGTATTAATACTGCTTCTCTCACTTTGTTTATACATAAATATAGAAACGCGCGTGTGTGTGTGTGTGTGTGTGTGTGTACACGAATGGATTATGTTGTTTATTTGTCTTTGTGTTTGTGTATTACCCACATTTAATGTACAGCTGCTACACTTATGCCTCGGGGCTAGAATTTAAATAAACCATATAAAAAAAAAAAGGCAAGTGTTGCCAATGTGGATGACGATGATGGCAACATGTTGTTGACAATGATGCCAACGGCCCCTACAGCATCATTAAACTCAAGTGTTTTGTTTTTGTTTTGTTGATGCACGTATTAAGACAACACGTTTCTTTTTTCACTGTTCAAAAACAAGTTGCTTCATCCAAATAAACAAACGCAACACACTTGGCTTCTAACCTTTGTTACATAACATTGAAACAAACATATAAAATATCCTGGGGGCTCCCTTCTCGCCAACGAGGACCTTTGCATGCATCCACACGCAAACAAATACACGCACACACGTAATCTTCCTAAGTAATCCTTAAGCAGGATTTTGCTTTTGTGACAAGCTACTTTTTCTTTTGGGTTTTTTTTTTTGCCTGTTTGTTATTTGTTTGATTAATGTCTTTTTTACCTAAATACAAAAATTACATATATTATCCTCAGCTGCTGTAAGCAAAGCCTTCTGCCCGGTCTTTATCTCAGCTTTTTATAAAGAAATTCTTTCATCTTTGTAGAATCAATAGAAGTTTGAATAAAGGGTCTTGTGGTGTTTATATTCCGCTTCTTTCATCTTTTTAATCAGTGGACTGCGGCCATGCTGGAGCACTGCCTTTCAGGATTTTAATCAAACAGATTGACCCAGTATTTATTTATTTATTTATTTATTTTTTTTATTTAAATCTCATACTTATTCTATTAGTCTCTTTTCCCAAACTGCTAAATTACAGGGACACTAACAAACCAACAGTTGTTAAATAGAGTGTGCGTATGTCTGTTGGAGGAACAAACACAGACACAAAGAAACACAAACACATGCAAACAACAGGCTTCCACACAACAGTTTCTGTTGACTAGATTTACTCACAAGGTACGGGTTGACCTGAGGGTATAGTAGTAGAAGACACCTGCCCAAGGTGTCACACAGTGGGGCTAAACCCGAAATCTACTTACAAGAAAAGCTAATTACAGCAAGGCATCTTGTCCGATGCTTGAACAGTTCTGCCAATCCATCTTCCGCATCCCTACCCCTGGATTTGTACTTTTATTTTTAAGTAAATCCCAAAAGGATGAAAGACAACATTGGACCTAAGCAGGGTTTGAACCAAGAACTGAGAAGGCTAGCCAACATGTTGGTGACTCAGGATCAATTTATTGTCTTTGTTGAAGAATATGAAGGAAATGAAAAAATAAACAATGCTTACGGGCATTCCATATGCTCTAAGGATATCCATTTTACACATGGGACAACTTCTTTGTTCTAACAGCCATGGATCCACACAGGATTTATGTAAAATATGTCTGAAACAAAGAACAGAAACAACAGCTTTAAGAGAGCAATATTAGTATTAGTAGTGTAGTCTTTACCACAATCCCAATAACCACACAGCAGTCCTAACAGCAATACCACAGTCCCAAAAATCTTACTGCAATCCCAACAATCATACTGTGGTCCCAACAGCTATACCACAGTCCTGACAACCATACTATACAGACCCAAAATTGCCATCACAATCCCAACAGTCATATCAAAAACCCTTACCATAGTCCCAAAGATCTTACCACAATCCCAACAACCATACCACTGTCTCAAAAACCTTACCACAGTTCCAGAAACCCTCACCACAATCCCAACAGCCATGCCACCGTCCCAGCAGCCATACCACAGTCCCAACAGCCATACTGGAGTCCCAACAACCTTACTACTGAAATGTTTTATTTTTTTAAAGTCAGGATCAGATCCAATTCTAAAACATATAACCCACAAGACTGCTATCCAGGTAATATGGTCCATAGATTAAACATACTGGAATGCACCGATGTATCAAATGTTAGGCATTCTTATGTATCATGGGGAACATTACAGTAAAAAAATTCCTGGCTTTGCGTTCCAAAAGACCACCATTTATAAGCGTGACCAGTTCCTGTCATACACAGTTGCACCAGGGAGATAACTCCCTACCTATGAAGAACCACAGAACATTCCAGAACATCACAACCACAATCCCAACAATACCACCATAATCCCATCAGCTTTACCACAATCCCAAAAAGGCTCACCAGTCCCCAAAACTGCGCCAAAGTCTCAACAGCCTCACACTAGCCTCAGCACAGTGTCACCATACAAATCTCTAGTAAATAGTTTGAAATGTGATCTACAAAAACGAGATAGGAGTAAATATATGAAATGAATATGGCATTGAAGGTAAGAAAATATGCTTCACAGAATAAGAATGAGAGGAAGAGGAAGAGAGAAAGGGAAGGAGGTAAGATAAAGGAGGAGGATGAAATAGGTTGGTTATCTCTGCTTCTCATGTATTTGCATGCGTGTGTGTGTATGAGTGATGTGTGTGTGTGTGTGTGTATGAGTGATGTGTGTGTATGAGTGTCTGTGTATATGAGTGTGTGTACGAGTATATGTATATGGAGGTGTGTGTATGAATAAAGGGAGAAATAGAATGTTCTAGAGAGAGAGAGAGAGAGAGAGAGAGAGAGTGTGTGTGTGTGTCTGTGTGTGTGTATGATAGTGTATGTGAGTATGTGAGTGTGTAAACATTCTGCTATGTGTATGCATAAGCTTGGACATGGGCTTGTTTATTTTTACTTGAGATACTCCTGATAAATATTTTCCTTTATTCATTAAATCACAATTATGTAATCACTTATATATTTATGTGTGTGTGTGGAGGGGGGAGAAGGTGTACTTGTGTACACACTTACTTGAAAATTTTGAAGTGGATCGCTTGGAGATTAAATGTAAAGTAAGATTTTTTAAAAAATACAACTTAAATCCAATATAATGATTAAAACGAACTCTGAAGAATTTTTTTTTCTGTTTTTTGATAAGAACTTACTTGTATTCATACAAGCAAGCTCTTAATGTACACTATCGAGTAAAAATGCAAGAGATTTAACAAGAGTACATACAAGGACAGTAATCGAGAAGCAATAGTAATAGGTAGTTCACTTCCCAATCACATGGTTTCTGGTTCAATCCCACAGCCAAGCAACCAAAACCTTCTGAGTGGATTTGGTAGATGAAAACTGTGTAAGCCTGTCATGTGGTTGTGCGTGTGTGTGATGTTCTTATTCTTTTGTTCTTTTACTTGTTTCCATTCGAGTCAAATTTAACTTTAGAGATAATTTCCAAGTTCATCCTCAACTAGTGCTTCCTAAATCTCAGAAGCATTTCCTTAAAGGTCATAAATATTGGTTTCAAATGTTTGCACGACGCCAACAATTCTGGGTGCTTCTTTCTCATGCCACTGGCAGTAGTGAAGTTGCTAGGTAACTTGTAAGACAGAAAGAGAGAACAGGGGAAATAGGAAAAAGTCCCTACTTATGGGTGATGGTGAGTATTTATTTTATCAATCTCAAAATGATGAAAGGCAAAGCAGATAATGGCAAAATATGAATTCAGAACATAAAGACAGGCAAATTACTGCTAAGCCTTTTGTCCACTGTGCTAATGATTCTGCCAGCTCACTGTCTTAAAGATCATAAATATTAAAGATTATTCAACCAGAAAAACTTAAAAGTAAGCTATAGTTGCAAGAATAATGTGGGAGACATTATTGCAAGTATCAGGCACCCCAAGCTACTGAATAAGTCATCCAACAGCTATGTGAATGGGCAACAAAATGTAAATCTAGAAAACTGCAACTGCCAAAGGAAGGAGCTTTGATAATTAAACAATTTATGCAAAGCTTATGTTTCACTAATGCTTCAAGCTACTGCGTCAGTACAATGTGACAAGCAATTTCCTAAATCCTACATTGGCATAAGTGAGGGCAATTCAAGAACCAGTGTCATGACTTCAAGCTGCCTACTCCTATTTCAAGTAACTTCCTGGTAATATGAAACTGCCTTCATTCACATTAACTTGAGGCTATCTTGTATCCAATTTCCAATTACCTCCTTCTCTGATGTAGCTAGAATGATAAATGCTAATGCTTACAAGTCATGATATGTGTATTACATAAAGCATGTGAAACGTACCAGATTGTAAATGAGTCGCAAAACATTAAAAGATAAAAAAATGTTACAGAAATGCTAGTTTTTAAAATTTTTTTTATTGTTTCCCTCAACTAGAGTAAAATTACAGATGTAATTACAAATGCAAATAAAAAATATATTTACATACTTCAAATGCATGTGTACATGTGTGTAATTATAAGATTATTTTCAGTTTCACCAACCAAATGTGTATGCATTTGTGATTATGTGTGTGTATATGTATATATGTATGTGTATAGACACACACATATATATATACATATACACACACAAAAAAATACATGCACATACACATATACACACACACATACATATACACATGCATACATATATTCACATACAGAAACTCTGCCAAATTAGACTGGAGCCTGGTGTTGCCATCCGGTTTCACCAGTCCTCAGTCAAATCGTCCAACCCATGCTAGCATGGAAAGCGGACGTTAAACGATGATGATGATGATGATGATGATGATACACATACATATATACAAATACACAGACACATACACGTGTGTAGGTATCATTCTCTCATGTCTGTCTTTAATGCCAATATCTCTTGAAAATGGTTTGTTTCCTTTATGTCCTACAACTTAACAGTTCAACAAATAAAAGATTGATAAGATTATTACCACACTTAAAAATAAGTAACGGGGTCAACACAATTAACCAAAACCCTCCATAGCAGTGCCCCGGCATGGTCGCAATTCAACAATGGAAACAAGAGAATGACTAAAAGAATGACTCTCTCTCTCACACACACACATTCTTAAGTATTCATAATCTCAAATGAAAAACAAATATGCACACACACACACAAACATGCATCCTTATCTCTTCCATGTCCCAATGCAAATATGCTGATATCTATATAAGCACATGAATAAAACATCAAATAGGTTTATCTTGTCGTTATTTGTCAGCTTTAAGGCGGCAAGCTGGTAGGATTGTTAGCGTGGCTGTGTGGTAAGTAGCTTGCTTACCAACCACATGGTTCCGGGTTCAGTCCCACTGCGTGACACTTTGGGCAAGTCTTCTACTATAGCCTCGGGCCGACCAAAGCCTTGTGAGTGGATTTGGTAGATGGAAACTGAAAGAAGCCTGTCGTATATATGTGTGTGTGTGTGTGCGTGTGTGAGTGTGTGTGTATATATGTATATATATATATATATATATATGTGTGTGTGTGTGTGTGTGTGTGTGTGTGCGCTTATGTGTCTGTGTTTGTCCCCTCAGCATCGCTTGACAACCGATGCTGGTGTGTTTACGTCCCCGTAACTTAGCGGTTCGGCAAAAGAGACCGATAGAATAAGTACTAGGCTTACAAAGAATAAGTCCTGGGGTCGATTTGCTCGACTAAAGGCAGTGCTCCAGCATGGCCGCAGTCAAATGACTGAAACAAGTAAAAGAGTAAAGAGTATGCTGGGCGAAATGCTTAGCGGAATTTTGCTTATTGCTACGCTCTGAGTTCAAATTCTGCTGAGGCCAACTTTGCCTTTCATCCGTTTTGGGGGTCGCTAAAAAAAAGTACCAGTTGTGCAATGGGGGTTGCCATAATTGACTAGCTCCCTCCCTCCCACAAAATTCCAAACCTTGTTTCTACAGTAGAAAGGATTATTTGTCAGTTTTTCATTTGGGGTTAAATGATCACAACTTACTTGCATGGAAGAATCCTAATGACATCAGAAGGTTTGTAGCCCTCAATACAGACTGCACATTGATCATAATCTGATTCCAGTTCCTGTAAAGACAGAAAAAAAAATGTAATTAAAATATTACAGAATTTCAGGTGTAGATATAAGAAATTGTTGAAGCATGGTATAAACCCTTTTGATATTTCCTGGAGCTTTAGGACACAAGAAACGATTCCACCAAAACTGACAAAGAACAAAAGAGAAAAAAAACAGAGGTCAACTTGTGCTCTATTACACAAACCCCCATCACCTTCAAAACCAACAAAGAGCAAAAAAAAAAAAAAAAAAAAAAAGAAAAAGATCACCCTGACCCTATGACAACCCCCACCCACCAAATTAGTTAAGAAAAAATTTAAGAAATACAAATCTTGTTCTAAAATATTTGTATTTAAATTAAAACCTATAATTAATTTATTTCCTCTATAACTTAAACAGGTTTGCTTTGAGATTTTTTTTTACTCTTTTATTAGTTTCAGTCATTTGACTGCAGCCATGCTGGAGCACCACCTTTAGGACTTATTCTTTGTAAGCCTAGTACTTATTCTATCTGTCTCTTTTGCCGAACCGCTAAGTTACAGAGACGTAAACATACCAAGTGATGGTGGGGGGTGGGGTGGAGGTAACTACAGACACACAAACATATACACATACATATATATATATATATATATATATATATATATATATACGATGGGCTTCTTCCAGTTTCTGTCTACCAAATCCACTCACAAGGCTTTGGTCGACCCGAGGCTATAGTAGAAGAAACTTGCCCAAGGTGCCAGACAGTGGGACTGAACCCAGAACCATGTGGTTGGTAAGCAAGCTACTTACCACACAGCCACTCCATTTGTCAATATATCTGTAGTAGTTTGGTGTATATAAAAGTGAAGCAGTATCTGTGTGTATGTAAGTAGACAGTTGCATGATCACAATGATGTGGGTTCAATTCCTAGATCAGGTAGCACATCATATACTTAAATTAAACAAAACACTTCATTTCACATTGTTCACATTCTACTCTAAAAATGGTATATATATATATATACGTGTGTGTGTGTATGTATATGTGTGTATATATATATATATGTATATGTGTATATATACACACACATACATTCACACAGCAGGGTTCTAGCTCCTGTCTACCAAATTAACGTCATAAGGCTTTGGTCAACATGAGCCTATAACAGCAGAAGACACTTGCCCCAAGATTCTGCACAAAGGGACTGAACCTGAAACCATGTGATTGAAAAGCAAGCTTTTTTTTCTCAACTACACAGTGCCATGCTAGCAAACTAGAAACCTTTCCACCATACTAAACTAAGATCAGTAACACCTTTATCCGCTACACGACTAGAATATAAAGAATAATTATTGCTACCATTTCAGGTTATTGAAATTTTATCTTTCAAGTTGGCAGCCATATTGTGCTGATGTCATCACTAGGTTTAATGACTTTATTAGCAAGCGCTAGAAAGTACACTGTCTTTGATTTTTCTGAAATTCTACTGTAGTTCATTATCTATAATGGATATTGAATTCAATAGCAGTATATGTTTTCCATTATCACAGAATATATTCTCAGCTATTCCATTTAATTTGTAGATTTGTTTGTGTGTTTGTCTTTGTATTTTTTTTTGATATTTAATTTTTGTTATCGTCTTAATATTCCCTTCTTTGCGCTAATGTAGATGAGAGAATGTTTTTTTTTCTTTTTTTGTTTTGAAAATTTAGATATTTAGAGTATAATGCCTGCAAGTAAGAGAACTAAAAGTCATTGGTATGGCTCTGTGTGGTTAAGAAGTTTGCTTTCCAACCAAATGGTTTTGGGTTTAGTCTCACTGTGTGGTACAGAACTATGCAGTAGGTTATAGAGAATTATACAGAGGTATATAGAGAACTGTGAAGGTACGGTGCATGGCACAGTGGTTAGTGTGTCAGGCTTACAAATCATAAAGTAGTGAGTTCGATTCTTGGACTGGGTTGTGTGTTGTATTCTTAACCCATTACCTCCCATAATTCTATTAACTGGAATTTTCTTTTTATGAAACTTTGATTTCTAGCATAAAACAGCCTTAGAAACATGTTGGAATGATCAAAATAACATTTTAAATAGAAATAAGCGAGATATTGGGTGAAAAATTAGCAAACCTCATTTGAATATCGGAGAAATATACCTAGTAGATAGAGCAAAAAGGTTAGATATGTGTAAATATTGACAGATAATTATGAAATTGGTAATTGTTAAGTGATCGCATATGAGATCACAGGTAGGTAATGGGTTAAGAAAGATACTTTATTTCGTGTTGGCCCAGTTCACTCAGCTGTAGAAATGAGTTGTGACGTCACTGGTGCCAAGCTGTATCAGCCTTTGCCTTTCTCTTGGGTAACATCAGTGGCATGAAGAAGGGAGGCTGGCATGCAGGGATGACTACTGGTCTTCCATAAACAACCTTGCCCGGACTTGTGCCTCGGAAGGGAACTTTCTGTGTGCAATCCCATGGTCATTTGTGACTGAAGAGGGTCTTTACCTCTTTACCCTTAATATAGAGAACTAACTATACACTGGTGTTGGGTATGTTAAGAACTACAACAGAGGGGTTTGCAGAGTGGCACACAGAAATATATAATGAAATATAATTTTTCTATTCTAGGCATGAGGCCTGAAATTTCTGGGGAGGGGTCCAGTCGATTAGATTGACCCCAGTATGCAACTGATACTTAGTTTATCGACCCTGAAAGGATGAAAGGCAAAGTTGACCTCAGCGGAATTTGGACTCAGAGCACGAAGAGAGATGAAATACTGCTAAATATTTTGTCTGGCATGCTAACAATTCTGCCACCTCACTGCCTTAACAACAACAACATCAGCAACAACAAAAACCTTGATAATAAGGTACAAGGCTTCAAATGTTGGGGAGGGAGCTAGTCAATTACATCGACCCCAGTGTTTCACTGGTACTTAATTTATTGACCCCAAAAAAGATGAGAGACAAAGTCAAAAGTCAACCTTGGTGGAATTTGAACCCAGAATGGAAAGACAGACAAAACGCTGCAAAGTGTTTTGCCCAGCGTGCTACAGATTGTCAGCTTGCCACAATAATAATGATCACAACAACAACCACAACAACAACAATAATCATCACCATAACCAAGAAAAAGTCAAAACGAATCCAGTAAACATGTGTGTGTGTGTATGTATGTGTGAGTGTTTGGGAGACAGTGTACAAGAACAGACATCAAATGTAAACAGATACACACACACATCCAGTTCCTCTACTTTCTCTCTCTCACACACACACACTTACATACACTCCTACATCCACATGCACACACACACACACACCTACTTTCATACACACACACACACACATTCTTATATAGATACGTAAAATCCAAATGTCCAGCCTTATGAATTCAGACATTCCATTGCATCCATGCAACGGAAAACACACAGGCAAACACACAAACATGTGCATACATACAGACACTCATATATATATATATATATGTACCAGTAAACATACATACACACAACTGAACCAACACAAATGAACTATTCACCCCCACCACACACACATATATTAAAGCACATTTACATATATACAAATGTACACAAATAAAGTATATACATACAACACAAATACACACTGTGTACACATTCACAAATAGACACACACACACAAGTACTTGTACACATAGTTTATACATACATACATAAATACATACAAATACATACTACATACACATGCACATAGCATACACATACGAAAAGCACTGGTGCATATAATACACATGCTCACAAATACATGTACACACATACATACCATATACACATGTGTACATATGGAAAAACAGACATGCACACACACACACACACACACACACACACATATACAGATAGTTACCAAAGTGAGTGCCAACTGCTTCTAACTATGATGCTGTCACATCAAAACAATCGACCCCCCACCCCCACCGATACTGCCACCACCACCATCACCACTACCACCACCACCACCACCACCAATGCCACCACCACCACCACCACCACCACCACCACCACACAGTTGGTCAGTGGAAATGGATGTCTTACAGAAGGAATCAATTTCCAAACTGCTGCAGCAACAGGGGAATACTGCACGGGTGGGATGGGTGGGAGATGTGGAAAGTCGGTGGAGGAGGGCGGGGTGGGGTGGGACAGAGCCCTGGTGGGGAGAAAGGAAGGGGAGAGTAAATAGCTCAGACTGTGTGAGATTATTGTTGTTGTTGTTGTTGTTTACCCCCCCCCCCCCCATCCACTTTGATAGAGGAGACTCATGATTAAAACTGCTCCAGAAATGGCCATCCCAAATGGTATTTAAACTGTAGTTAGTTTGAATGACATTATCTAATGAATGCGTCCATTGCCTTGCTATTTTTTCGTGAGGTTTAAAAGTGATTTGGCTGCTATTTCTAACAGGTCAGATGACCACATAAAGGCTTTGTTGTTGTTGTTTAACCCCAGGTCATCCCCCAAAGAGACCTATGATCTCAGGTTTCCAAGAAATAACCACTTCCTGACAGTTTTTCTATCTTTTTTCTTTCGGCAAACTGCATACAAAGGCCATGCTGGAGCATCACCTTGTTGGGTTTTGTCAAATAAATCAACTCCTAAGCTCTGGTACTTGTTCTATGTTACAGACGTAAACAAACCAACACCAGTTGTCAAGCAGTGTGGGAACAAATACAAAAACATGCACACATGAGGCTTCCACACAGTTTCCATCAAACAGAACCACTCACAAAGCTTTGGTCAACCCAGAGGTATAGTGAAGACGCTTGCTGAAAGCGCAAACAGTAAAACCGAACCAGGAACCCTGTCATTACAAAGTAAGCTTCTTAATTATGCCATCATACTTTGACCTCTCTTTTTTAACAACACAGGGTGTGGTTTGAAGCAATTTGGCTGCTGTTTCTAGCAGGCTGAAAACCACATAGATGTTCCTTTGCTACATGACTTTGCTCTTGTAGATCTGTACCAGATTGGCTCCAATCAAACAGGCGTAGGATCAAGACCTTTCTAGCTGACACCATTCTGTTTCATTATTCAGACATAGTGTATCTAGGACTACATTATCCAATGTATAATTACATCTGCTTATATGTGTGTCTGCCCGAGCAGACTTGTGTGTTTGCGTGTGTGTGTATGTGCATGTCTGAGTGTGTATGCACATGAATGTGTGTGTATATCTATGAGTGTGTGTGTGTGTGTGTATGCATGTATATGGAAATGTTTGTATATTTACATATGAATGTATGCATACAGATGTGTGCATGAATGTGTGTGAGAAAATGTTTGTGTATATATATATATGTACGCATGCAAAAAGGTTTGTGTATATGTATATAGCTGTACACATGTATGTTTGAGTATACCTACATGCATACAGACATACACAACTACACACATACAAGTAGAATACCTACACTCACACACACATATAAACACTATATATTCATACATATATATATATATATATATATATATATATATGTATATATATATATATATAATAATAATAATATTAGGGACAAAATCCAAAATTACAGGTAAAAAACTCAATTAAAATCAATTTATAAAAAATTATAATTTATATTATACTCATTTATTGTGCTTTTAATTATTAATTTTTCTATATGTGATAGTGGATTTTCATCGATGAGTTTTTGAAAATTGGTTATTTTCCCTAAAACTATATATATATATATATATATATATAGCTAAAAAAACAATAACAAAAAAACAAAAAAAACAACAAAGTGAGGACGTGATATGGATAGTATTATTGGACACTCAGGAAAGGAAAGAGAGAGTGTATGACGTTTCGGGCGTAGCCCTTCGTCGGAAAGATGGAAAGTTCGGAGAATGGAAGAACGGAGAAAGAGGAAAATGGTACCGATGCCCACGAGGTTACATTATATATATATATACACATATATATATATATATATATATATATATATATATGTATATATATACACACACATACATATGCCTGTATACATCTATACGTATGATTCATGACTATGTATATAACCATCTATGCCTGTCAGTGTGTGTGCATGTGAATGTTTGTGTATGTAAGCACGTATGGTTATGCGTATGCCTGCCTATATGCATATTTGTGTTAGGATGTATATGTTTGCCTGTGTATCTCTATGAATATGGGAATATCTGAATACATATATGTTTCTGTGTATGGATATATCTGTGTGCATGTGTGTTTGCATGTATATGACACAAGACCATGTCTGTCTCTGTGTACATCTGTGTGTGTGTGTGTGTGTGTGTGTGTGAATATTTGCATGTGTACATATGTCTGTATACACCTGTATATGTCTGTCTATATCTATGTGTGTGCGAGTGTGTGTATGTATGTAAGACTATGTATAAGATGCACAATGATATGTCTATGTATGTGTGTGTGTGTGAGCGAATGTTTGTGCTTGTATTTCTCTGTGTATGTCTGTCTATATCTGTGTGTGTACGTGTATTATTACAGAAACCATACTCCATGCTG
This sequence comes from Octopus bimaculoides, assembly GCF_046866305.1. NCBI lineage: Eukaryota > Metazoa > Mollusca > Cephalopoda > Octopoda > Octopodidae > Octopus > Octopus bimaculoides. The sequence continues at coordinate 8,793,080 of NC_142940.1, read as the reverse complement.
CAATCTGGTTTGTTTTGTCTATCACAGTGACTCACAAAGAATAAACGGCAGAGGTTTCTCTTACCATTCCCAATCAAGCATTATTCATGCTTCGGTTTACATACATTATATTTTACATGTCTATGTATACACACACATACATACATACATACATATACATACATTCATATACCTACATGCATACAGACATACACAACTACATACATACCAAGTATACATACCTACACTCACACAACATATAAACACTATATATTCATACATATATATGTATACAAACATATATATATATATATGTATATATATATATATATTCATACATATATGCATACATACATATATATATATATATATCTATATATATATATTCATACATATATGCATATCCATTCATATACACACACACATGCACATGCATACACACATATCAGGATTAAAGAGATGTGGCCGATGTAGTGACATTGATGCAGTTATCATAATTAGCAAAAGTGAATGACCGGAAAATGTTATACATCATCATATCTGTGTTATACATCTTTAACATGCACACACATGCATTAGTATACACACACACACATCTATATTGCTACACAGATATATATGTATATACACATATATATATGCATGTGTACATATGCAAGCATTTGTACATTGTGTGTCTATGTGAATATGTATACATATATTAGATATACATACATGTGAAGGCAAACTAGCACAACCATAGCCATATGTATACATACTGATATAAATTGATATACATACATACATACATACATATACATATATATATATATATACATATATATATATATATATATATATATATGTATATATATATCACAGCACACATACAAACACACACATGTATGTACATATATATATATATAAATAAATACACACGTATGTACATATATACACACACACATATACGCATGTGTATGTGTGCATATGTGTATATGTGTCTGTGTGTGTATGTGTGCGTGTATCTATATATATGTGTGTGTGTCTGTGTGTGCATGTTTGTGTATTTGTGTGTGTGTGTGTGCATATGTGTGTGTGTGTGTGTGTGTGTGTGAAAGTATATCTCACCTTGGGAAACCCTGAAATGATGTGAATGAAAGCTATTTATCTTTAACCAAGAAT